>NC_054707.1:24378138-24578138 GCF_016097555.1 Gigantopelta aegis
AATTAGAAATGCATGCCATACTTTTTGTTACAACTTACATGCAGTTTTTCCGTCGGTTGTAACCTGTAAAACTCTATTTTCTATAAAAGCATGCACTGAATTTCCCATATTTCATATCATATAAAATAAGAATAGGTGTACTTCACTTTGTTACCCATTATATGAAAATATGCTAAAGGGTGCAGAAAATATATCTATTTTACATGAGCAATTCACGGAATTTTAGCTGGGATCACAACTTTTGACGTTATGTCTTTACCGATGAGCTACATCCCGCCCCATACAAGACAAAGAAGTTACTGTAATGACAATCTAATTAAAATTAGCTCCACTATTACATGTGGATCTAACAGCAGCCCGTTGGAGCTCATGTCCTGTTGACCTTTCATTCGACCAATCAAAACCTTACTTGCAAAATCATGCCAGTGATTTGAAAATAATTTGAAAACATTCGAGATTATACCGAAGGTATACGAAATGATTCGGGTGAATTACGAAGTATGCCGGAAACTAATTTCAATATAAAATTTTATATAAAATTCGTTCCAAGACGGAAAAAACACCCGTGATGGTATAGCCATAAAATCTGTTTATACTAGTATACAATCCAGAGTTTATTACTGCACATTTCCCCCTGTTTTTTAATGTTGAAATAGACCAACAAGTTCGCCTATTGCATAAATAATCTCGCCCTTATATTAGAATTTGTATGCTCCCGAATAACATTATAAAAAGCGAAGTGTAATTGGTCGATATTTAAATTGTTATTTATAGATGAAATGTCACCTGGACATGGGAGTCCACGCAATGCTGTTAGATCTACTGATAGACCAGTAGAGCTCATTTTAATCAGATTGCTGTAATGACAAATATATGGAGCTGGGACATACAGACAAGTTCTGCAGAAAGGCAACTGGTACGTATGGAGAACATCACGATTCGTTGGAATCGAAAGATCATATCCTTTGGAGTTCCTCAGATATTCAACCATTACTAGTAGACCCATTATTATAGTATTTGCCCATCTTCCGAGCGACTCCAAAAATCAGCTGGTTTTCAATTTCACAAAACATCGTACGTTTACATCTGCTACTAGCAGTTATACTGACCATACGTTTACGTGTGTTTGGAATCTATTTTATGCAGACAATTATAGAAGATGGAGCATTGTAAGGACAAAAGAAATTGAAATATGTGTACTTCTAACTGTATTTATTATACTATGATAGTAATAAGAATTGAGGTTTAGTCGTAAATTTACGTTTACGTGCAAAATCAGGCTTACGATGTTTAGTGAAATTGGGCCCTGCATTCTAAATGCCACCTGTGTTTAAATAAGTATCAGTATACACAGAGCATTTATCGCATTTAAAATATTTTGGCTACCGGGTATTATGTATAAATATGCTGATACCGTTTTAGTTTGGCAGGCAGGCAGGAGGGTGTAGAAAAGAAGGAAAGATAGAGCTGGACAAATTTATTTAATTTTGGTTTGCTTTTAATATAACTACGATTATTGATGTTAGAATCAAGAAAATGAAGGGGAACTACTCTGGGTGGTTTATTTGTAAAGATTAAACCTGTGGTAGTCTCGGCATACATGGTGATAAGACCCGCGGCTGATTATAAGTGTCCGAAGTCTTGTTGCGACAGAACTCAATAAAATACTGAAATGCCTTTTATAATATTTCTTGACCTTTGTAGTATTTAAATAATCCTTTGAAGTTAGTCGTCATTTTTAATAAATAATAACAATTCATTGTGCTTGTGGTACGTTGCCACTCGTATTTAACAGCAAAATGAAGCGGTAGGCCTACCTCTGGCACTAAGGTGGATAACTTTCGTGGTCAGCCCTGTGGTTTTTTGTGTTGTTGTTGTTGTTGGAGTTTTTTTGTGGGGTTTTTTGTTTGTTTGTTTGTTTTGTTTTTTTTGCATGAAAGTTATGACACGAATACACTTCCTAAAAATAGCAGTCACATAGCCCTTTCGACATTGTCCTATTTTTATCACAGCATATAGGCCTAATATTCTAAATGAAATTGTGTTGAAATGCAAGCAAAATTAAAGGGAGTGTGCAACCATAATTTGCCCCACCCACAGCATCCCGATATGGCTCTTAAACAACTAATCCAGTTAATATACATCAAAGGTTCAAGTACATCTACCATGGGCAGAGCATCTGCCTTCATCAGTGACCGAGTCCAGGACAGAATTAAGGTGGGGTGGAATGGGTGGATTTTGGAAGAAAATAATTGCATGTGTGGAGATTCAAGGAGAATGTTTAGTAACAGTCATGTTCAGAAATAAATAACTCCAAATATGGACAGTTAACACCAACAACGGACATATAGACTAATTTTAATTTAACCAGTACATTTAAACTACGTACGGCTCGCTTGGTTCAAAGAATGACAAAAGAGCAGAGCCGTTTTAGGATCCGCGGAGCCTGTAGCACAAATAACAGCGGGGCCCTCTTCCCGGGATATATATTTTGCAAGCCCCTCGGGGAGAAAGGGAAAATGATATGGGGAAAATAAAATTGTGACTTGAGCCGCGGGACCCGTAGCACGTTCTACATGTGCTACTAGAATAAACCGGTTCTGGAAAAGAGCCACGCTGCCGCCACACGAGTAGGCCTACTTATGTGGTTATTATTGTCAAGCAGCAAGTTGTCTTTTATGTGCATTTACCTACTCCCAGAACATAGCCGTACCTAGTAAAATAGTAAACAGGAATCTCGCGGAATTAAATATCTCATCTACCATAAACATATTCGGTGTCGCTGATAGTTGCAACCATTGATTAAATCGTTCCAGCCAGTGCTCTACAGCTGGTGTAACAAAGGCCGTGGTATGTACTATCCTGTCTGTGGGATGATGCATATAAAAAAATCCCGTGCTGCTAATTGAAAAGAGTAGCTCATGAAGTGGCGATAGCGGATTTCCTCTCTCAATATTTTGTGTGGTCCTTAACCATATGTCGGACGCCATATAACCGTAAATAAAATGTGTTTAGTGCGTCGTTAATAAAACATTTCTTTCCATTGATTAAAAAAACAAAAAACCCAACTAACAACAACATAATAATAATAATATTATTATTATAAAAACATTAAACAATCAATTACAGTTTTAATGAAATAAATTTTATACATAAATTTCATTAACACAACCAAACAAACCACACACACACACACACACACACACACACACACACACACACACACATACCAAAAACAAAACCCAAACAAATTTGCAACGACGTGAACTATACACATCAATGTAGAACTTATAGTTTGTGACAAATGGAGCTAAACGCGAAAGTTTACGCCATTGCCACCGTGGCAGCCGTGGCCGCCGACGTCGGAAAGGAAATACCTACTTATTAGTAATATATATATATATATATATAAAAGATTTTTATATCACCTTTTTACAATATTGTGGGTAGAATGATGGAAATAAATGGTAAAAAGGCCTCAGGTTAGTAAATTTTTACCGAATATCTCTATCATATTTGCCCTGATTTGAGGTTTTACTCTGGCATTACCCCTGCCCCGTACGCTTATAGGCGTGTCTACATAAAAGAATCGATACTACAGCCCATGACACCCTGGCTTTGCGCTATTGATACTATTTAATTAGATCGAGCTTCCTACGCATGTGTCAAGTTATTGTGACGTGTTTAGTGATTAATACCCTTAACTGGTCTGCTTTGGGTAAATGTTACGGTTAGCTGGGGTAAATCGATAATGAAATACCTGTGTATCTATGGCAACAATATCGAGTTTCACTACGTGATTTCCCTGCCATAGATGTATGTATATTCATGAGATTATGAGAAAAAACATTCAGACATGGCATACAACGACTATATCATTGTCGCTCTTGTGTTCATAGCAAACCAGGTAAGCCAGTATATGTAGTGATATTCTATGTGATTCCATAAGTCTTTATTACGATTTGATAACACGTTTTTAGTAGTCTTGTCGTCAACAGAGGCTAAAACATTTGTGTGCCATAAGAATCACGTTGATGCTAATTAATTCATTTTATTGCGTGTTCGTGCTTGTATCCAATTATGGTTAAAACTACCTGTCCATCACAGCTATATATCTAGATCGGGTCACAATTAGAAATGGTAAACAGTAGGCCAAATAATAAAAAAAACACCCACAAATAATAATAAAAGAGATAAACAAACGATTAATTTTTTTAAAATAAAATAAAGAAAGAAAGAAAGAAGAAAAGAGAAAGAAGAAAAGAGAAAGAAAACAAGAAGAGAGATACCATATTATCAAAATGATTCGTGGTACACAAAAGTTTGTTTTGTTAACGACACCTCTAGAGCATAGTGATTAATTAATCATCAGCTATTGGATGTCAAACATTTAGTAATTCTGATTCGTAGTCAGAAATTCGCAACATTTTTTCCTAACGTAGCAAGCGATCTTTTAAATGCATTTTCCCACAGACAGGAAAGCACATACGACGGCCTTTGACCAGTTATGGTGTACTGGTTGGAACGAGAAAATAAAAACAATCAGTTGAATGGATCCACGGAGGTGGTTTCGTGGTACACAACTAACTACAAATACATAAAGTGGCCTTATTTATGAGCATTTTAAACATACTTTATGTGATTTTAGAGCCTAACTCGTGGTACACAACTAACTACAAATACATAAAGTGGCCTCA
The DNA here is from genome assembly GCF_016097555.1 of Gigantopelta aegis. NCBI lineage: Eukaryota > Metazoa > Mollusca > Gastropoda > Neomphalida > Peltospiridae > Gigantopelta > Gigantopelta aegis. Next base: position 24,382,836 of record NC_054707.1, read on the forward strand.
TTCATGAGCATTTTAAACAGACTTTATGTGATTTTAGAGCCTAACTCGTGGTACACAACTAACTACAAATACATAAAGTGGCCTCATTCATGAGTATTTTAAATAGACTTTATGTGATTTTAGAGCCTAACTCGTGGTACACAACTAACTACAAATACATAAAGTGGCCTCATTCATGAGTATTTTAAACAGACTTTATGTGATTTTAGAGCCTAACTCGTGGTACACAACTAACTACAAATACATAAAGTGGCCTTATTCATGAGCATTTTAAACAGACTTTATGTGATTTTAGAGCCTAACTCGTGGTACACAACTAACTACAAATACATAAAGTGGCCTTATTCATGAGCATTTTAAACAGACTTTGTGTGATTTTAGAGCCTAACTCGTGGTACACAACTAACTACAAATACATAAAGTGGCCTTATTCATGAGCATTTTAAACAGACTTTACGTGATTTTAGAGCCTAACTCGTGGTACACAACTAACTACAAATACATAAAGTGGCCTTATTCATGAGCATTTTAAACAGACTTTACGTGATTTTAGAGCCTAACTCGTGGTAAACAACTAACTACAAATACATAAAGTGGCCTTATTCATGAGCATTTTAAACAGACTTTACGTGATTTTAGAGCCTAACTCATGGTACACAACTAACTACAAATACATAAAGTGGCCTTATTCATGAGCATTTTAAACAGACTTTACGTGATTTTAGAGCCTAACTCGTGGTACACAACTAACTACAAATACATAAAGTGGCCTTATTCATGAGCATTTTAAACAGACTTTATGTGATTTTAGAGCCTAACTCGTGGTACACAACTAACTACAAATACATAAAGTGGCCTTATTCATGAGCATTTTAAACAGACTTTACGTGATTTTAGAGCCTAACTCGTGGTACACAACTAACTACAAATACATAAAGTGGCCTTATTCATGAGCATTTTAAACAGACTTTATGTGATTTTAGAGCCTAACTCGTGGTACACAACTAACTACAAATACATAAAGTGGCCTTATTCATGAGCATTTTAAACAGACTTTACGTGATTTTAGAGCCTAACTCGTGGTACACAACTAACTACAAATACATAAAGTGGCCTTATTCATGAGCATTTTAAACAGACTTTATGTGATTTTAGAGCCTAACTCGTGGTACACAACTAACTACAAATACATAAAGTGGCCTTATTTATGAGCATTTTAAACATACTTTATGTGATTTTAGAGCCTAACTCGTGGTACACAACTAACTACAAATACATAAAGTGGCCTCATTCATGAGCAGTTTAAACAGACTTTATGTGATTTTAGAGCCTAACTCGTGGTACACAACTAACTACAAATACATAAAGTGGCCTTATTCATGAGCATTTTAAACAGACTTTACGTGATTTTAGAACCTAACTAATAGTTGAAGTTTGTCTTATTTAACCACCCCACTAGAGCACATTGATTTATTTATTATCGGCAATTGGATATCAGACATTTGGTAATTTCGACATATAGTCTTAGAGAGAAAAGCGGCTATATTTTTCCATGAGTAGCAAGGGATCTTTTGTATGCAATCCAACAGACAGGATAGCATGTACCACGACCTTTGATATATCAGTCGTGGTGCACATGCTGTAACAAAAAATAGCCCAATGGACCCATCGACGGTGATCGATCCTAGATCGATCGCACATCAGGTGAGCGCTTTACCGCAGGATTACGTCCCGCCTCATAGCCTAATTCATATTCAATAAATTTATTGTCATAGACGGACATTTTAGTTTTGTTAAATATTTACTTTTTGAATGAAGTTAAATATTGTCTTATGTCAAGTTCTGGATGTTGTCTGTTGGCTACTTTAATTACGCTAGTTAATTGTTCAAAATGTCTTTGTTTAGAGAGGAAATAATGCTGTAAATTAATTCGGTTGGGGACATTTCTTTTCTATAAAATCTGAAATAGGCAGGACAATGATGAATATTGAGAAATACTATTTAGTAAATAAAATAAAAAATCTTCTAAGAAAGTTCACGGCTATGACTTTTATTTTAATTAATTAATTAATTAATTAATTAATTAATTAATTATTTGTTTCGTTTTCTACCTACCTACCTGCCCACCTATATATCTACCTGCCTACCTGCCTACCTACCTATCTATCTATCTGTCTGTCTATCGATCGATCTATAGTATTAATTAATTAAAGGGACATTCCTGAGTTTGCTGCAATTTTTAAGATGTTATCGACTAGCAGAAACTTTTTAACGATTGTAATTACATATCAAATATATTTTTCTGCATAAAATATTAGTGACTGTATATTAAACGTGTTTCTGATCGTTCTAATATTTGTATTAGTTTAAATTTCATTTTATTTCCTAAAATATAATTTTGTTTGTACGTACGAAATTATTTGAAGAGAAAATCCAGTTTGAGCTTCTTAGAAATATTAAGTCGACCAGAAGCACATTGAATATACAGACACTGATATGATAAACAAGAAAATATATTTAATATACAAGTTTAATCGTAGAAATATTTTATTAGTCGGAAGCATCTTACAATGCAGAAAACTCAGGAATGTCCCTTTAAATAAATATTATTATTATTTTTATTTTTTTTAAATGTTGTAACTAATGTAAGAAGTTAAGAACAAAACATTTGTGTTAATGAAAAGTGGTCATCCGTTCGTGACGAGGATGGTAAAAAACGATTATCAAAATTGTAAATCTCATCTTGGTGCCTTGAGCTAATATCTTTAATAACGTTTCTGACCAGAGATGAAAAACTTACAATATGAAAGCTCAGTACACCCTGGAGCCAATTTTTTTTTTTTTTTTTTCCCCTTCCCCCTCCTGAAAGATCATAATTTATTCACATGGGCATACGCGTACGAGTCGGGGCAGGAAAGGGGCAACTGCCCCCTCCCCAGTGCTGGAGCAAAACATCAAATTCTGGCAAAAATTATACAAATATTCGGGCAAACTGTGCTAACTTAAGACCTTTTTACCATGTATTTCCATGATTCTACTCTCAAAATTAGTTGTAATCCATGTAAAGATGCGTAGTGATTCGTTTGCAACCCTGTATAACTGTTTGGCAGCAAAGCTAATATGAAAAAATGGTTGTTATCCAGATTCGGGCAGTTTCGTTTAATTCGGCAAAAGCCAGCCTGCCCCCCCCCCCCCCCCCCCCCCCCCCAAAAAAAAAAAGTAAGAAAAAAAAGAAGAAGAAGGGGAGCCCATGGGTAGTGATTTCTTCGAATGGGACGTCAACTAAAACAATGTTAAAGTCAGTCACTCAATGTTCATCCAAGACACTACAGAACTTTTAAATACTATAACTGGCTGTCTATTCAGATTTTTAAAGTCAGTCACTCAATGTTCATCCAAACACTACAGAACTTTTAAATACTATAACTGGCTGTCTATTCAGATTTTTAAAGTCAGTCACTCAATGTCCATCCAAGACACTACAGAACTTTTAAATACTATAACTGGCTGTCTATTCAGATTTTTAAAGTCAGTCACTCAATGTTCATCCAGACACTACAGAACTTTTGAATACTATAACTGGCTGTCTATTCAGATTTTTAAAGTCAGTCACTCAATGTTCATCCAAGACACTACAGAACTTTTGAATACTATAACTGGCTGTCTATTCAGATTTTTAAAGTCAGTCACTCAATGTCCATCCAAGACACTACAGAACTTTTAAATACTATAACTGGCTGTCTATTCAGATTTTTAAAGTCAGTCACTCAATGTTCATCCAGACACTACAGAACTTTTGAATACTATAACTGGCTGTCTATTCAGATTTTTAAAGTCAGTCACTCAATGTTCATCCAGACACTACAGAACTTTTGAATACTATAACTGGCTGTCTATTCAGATTTTTAAAGTCAGTCACTCAATGTTCATCCAAGACACTACAGAACTTTTAAATACTATAACTGGCTGTCTATTCAGATTTTTAAAGTCAGTCACTCAATGTTCATCCAGACACTACAGAACTTTTGAATACTATAACTGGCTGTCTATTCAGATTTTTAAAGTCAGTCACTCAATGTTCATCCAGACACTACAGAACTTTTGAATACTATAACTGGCTGTCTATTCAGATTTTTAAAGTCAGTCACTCAATGTTCATCCAGACACTACAGAACTTTTGAATACTATAACTGGCTGTCTATTCAGATTTTTAAAGTCAGTCACTCAATGTTCATCCAAGACACTACAGAACTTTTGAATACTATAACTGGCTGTCTATTCAGATTTTTAAAGTCAGTCACTCAATGTTCATCCAAGACACTACAGAACTTTTGAATACTATAACTGGCTGTCTATTCAGATTTTTAAAGTCAGTCACTCAATGTTCATCCAAGACACTACAGAACTTTTGAATACTATAACTGGCTGTCTATTCAGATTTTTAAAGTCAGTCACTCAATGTTCATCCAAGACACTACAGAACTTTTGAATACTATAACTGGCTGTCTATTCAGATTTTTAAAGTCAGTCACTCAATGTTCATCCAAGACACTACAGAACTTTTGAATACTATAACTGGCTGTCTATTCAGATTTTTAAAGTCAGTCACTCAATGTTCACCCAAGACACTACAGAACTTTTGAATACTATAACTGGCTGTCTATTCAGATTTTTAAAGTCAGTCACTCAATGTTCATCCAGACACTACAGAACTTTTGAATACTATAACTGGCTGTCTATTCAGATTTTTAAAGTCAGTCACTCAATGTTCATCCAAGACACTATAGAACTTTTGAATACTATAACTGGCTGTCTATTCAGATTTTTAAAGTCAGTCACTCAATGTTCACCCAAGACACTACAGAACTTTTGAATACTATAACTGGCTGTCTATTCAGATTTTTAAAGTCAGTCACTCAATGTTCATCCAGACACTACAGAACTTTTGAATACTATAACTGGCTGTCTATTCAGATTTTTAAAGTCAGTCACACAATGTTCATCCAGACACTACAGAACTTTTGAATACTATAACTGGCTGTCTATTCAGATTTTTAAAGTCAGTCACTCAATGTTCATCCAGACACTACAGAACTTTTGAATACTATAACTGGCTGTCTATTCAGATTTTTAAAGTCAATCACTCAATGTTCATCCAAGACACTACAGAACTTTTGAATACTATAACTGGCTGTCTATTCAGATTTTTAAAGTCAGTCACTCAATGTTCATCCAAGACACTACAGAACTTTTAAATACTATAACTGGCTGTCTATTCAGATTTAAAACAGTTAATATTTGTTTTGTTTGACGACACCACTAGAGCATATTGGTGATTAATCATTGGTTATTGGATGTCAAACATTTGGTAATTTTTGACGAACAGTCTTAGAGAGGAAACTCGCTACATTTTGTTTTCATTAATAGCATGGGCTATTTTATATGCACCGTCCCACAAACAAGATAGCGCATACCACGGTCTACCATCAGTTGTGGAGCACCGACTGGAACGGGAAATGGCTCAATGGGAATGTATCCTAAACCGATTACTATCAAGCGAGCGCTTTTCCACTGGGCTACGTCCCCACTCCCAATTTGGAAGAGAGGTTAATGGTTAATTGTTAGTGATTTACCGGCCTCGGTGGCGTCGTGGTTAGGCCATCGGTCTACAGGCTGGTAGGTAATGGGTTCGGATCCCAGTCGAGGCATGGGATTTTTAATCCAGATACCGACTCCGGTTTGGAATCGGTATCTGGATTAAAAATCCCTGAGTGAGTGCTCCGCAAGGCTCAATGGGTAGGTGTAAACCACTTGCATCGACCAGTGATCCATAACTGGTTCAACAAAGGCCATGATTTGTGCTATCCTGCCTGTGGGAAGCGCAAATAAAAGATCCCTTGCTGCTAATCGGAAAGAGTAGCCCATGTAGTGGCGACAGCGGGTTTCCTCTCAAAATCTGTGTGGTCCTTAACCTTATGTCTGACGCCATGTAACCGTAAATAAAATGTGTTGAGTGCGTCGTTAAATAAAACATTTCTTTCTTTTGTTAGTGATTAGTGAGCCGCGTTGAAGCCCACTGTGACGGTACATGCTCTTAATTTCTTTTCGCCTGTGGCGATATTAATTATTTTAGAGGACCGTGTGCAGTTCCAAATGCACTTAGCCCAGATGGGCAACTTGTTACGTGATACCTTTGCGCGACGGTCGTCGAGCTTTTTTAATACACACCTAGCGCAGGTGTGGAGGCCATGTGGCCAGTAGTTACGTAATAACTCCGCTAGTGCTGTGACCAGGGGATTGCTCGCGGAATGGCGACAGCCAGTCTGACGATCAGAGAAAAATATGCCGGCGTGGTGGCTGTGGAAAATCCACGTGATACGTGAGGTACCGCCTTGTACCCCCAGGCGATATTCGCCGTCTCTGAGAGTTTTGAATAAATAGCTAGGGTTTTAGAGATATCGGGGAGAAACATATTGGAAGGCTTCCAGGGAACGTCCGTCCGTTTTGACTTGGTAAATATCATTTCTGCTCTGTTGTATAACCTTGATGTGATTGATGTGACTTTAAATATTTTAATACTGTATTATACCAATATTATTTAGACGGTGCTGCCGGTCATCTGACGCAGTAATCTGTAGGCTCACTGTCCTAAATACTTATAAAAAGCTTAACCAGTCATCCTAGAGGACCTAGGTAAACTGTAGGTTATTGTCTTTATTGTGATAGGTACCAGTATTAATTCTGTATTACAAGGTTATTGAATGAGTAGTTAGGGTTAATTAAAAATTAACCAGTTAGGAATAGAATTGTAATTCCTTTATTACTTAAGTTCTCCTGGAAGCGTTTCTCAATTATCACACGTTAATTGAACGAGTAGTAAGGGTTAATTAAAAATTAACCAGTTAGGAATAGCGTTGTAATTCCTTTATTAATTAAGTTCTCCTGGAAGCGTTTCTCAATTATCACACGTGTGGGTGTTGTGTCACGGTGAAGTGATTAGCATATTGTGTAAACTAGACACCTAGAGATTAACTAATTAAGTGATCAGTTCTGGGTTGTTTTTATTGTTGTTATTAATTAACTACTGCGGCAGTACATTTGTCAGCGTAGGTTAATACAGATTCCAAAGTGTATTGTGTTTTGTTGTGTTTTCTAGTGAACTAAACGTGCTATAATAATATATACTTTATATAAGATCGTATCTCTGATCATACCTAGACGAGCCAGCGGGTATAACTGCCTGTTACAGAGAGATCTAATAGATATACAGTTAGGAGAGATATTTGGACAATCGTGTTTCATTCAGTTACGGGTATTATAGAATCCCCGTGACATCCACACTGGCATATGAACCAAGAGTGAACCTAGAAACCGGGAAATATCCTTTAAAATAGAGAAGAACTAAGACTCCATAACCGTTACTTCTCAGACGCACGTGCGTTTTTAAAAATATGAAGAAAAAAACGTTTTGTGGTATAAGGGACATCAGGATGACCAGAAATGCTTCGATTGTACTCAAATGGATAATCTAAACAATAAAATATAAATAATTTTTTTCATTACAGTGATCATAAACGGCTCTAATAGAGAAAACTATGCGTTAGTGTTTAAAAACTAGGGTCTGTCACTTTAAAATATCATTTCAACGTATTTTCGAGCTTATATCCAAATAAGGTTCAAGCACGCTTTCCTGGGCACATACCTCAGCTATCTGGGCTGTCTGTCGAGGACAGTGGGTTAGTTGTTAGCTATCAGTGGTTAGTGAGAGAGAAGATGGTGTAGTGGTCGTACACCTACCCACTGAGTCGTTAAAAAACTCGTTCTGGGTGGGAGCCGGTACTGGGCTGCGAATCCAGTATCTACCAGCCTTTTGTCCGATGGCTTAACCACGACACCACCGAGGTCGATTTTAAAATATCTATACATGTTGTAGGTGAGCAGAGCCGGATGTTTGACGGTCTGTACGTACCACTTCTTCAGCTTCGGGAAGAAACGTCAGAAGATCATATAGTAAGTAAATAAAGCAGTGTTTTACTTACATGTACATCTCAATGTTGTTTATTTATTCATCTATTATAATATGTTTGAGTCAAAGGGAAGCGACGTAATTCTATATAATGAATAATGTTAAAACTCATATTTACCCCCCCCCCCCCCCCCACCACCACACACACACACATTAAGTTTTAAACCCATACACATCTCATAACATTTTAAAAACAACTGTCAATATAAATTTTAAAAGTTTCTTAACAAAATTGTAGTTTAATTGCGTAGGTTAAATACTTAATTTTCGCATTTACCTATGTGTGACGCTCAATAGCCGATGTATTGTTCGTGCTGGGGTGTCGATATACATTCATTCATTCATTCGGTAAGTTAAATCTCCTTTATGAAACAGGCATTCATTCATTCATTCGGTAAGTTAAATCTCCTTTATGATACAAGTAAACTGCTGGAACATCCAGAGTAAACAAATTGCACGTGCAATTATGCCCGTGGAATGTTCCAGCAGTGCTTTTCCCACCTGTATTAGAAATAAGACGTAATGTATATAATTTGATGGTAATACGTTAAGACACCTTTTTTATTTTTATTTTTATTTCATTTCAATATTATGTAAGTTCATTTTAGATATGTTTTATACGAGTTTTGACATTGTTCGTTATATAGTTACAATATGGCAGTGCAATGGTTCATCACTGATCTTAACGGACTATATACTGTTATAATTAAATAAATGTTTTTGTGTTCGTTCGTTCGTTCGTTCGTTCGTTCGTTCGTTCATTCGTTCGTTCGTTCTTTCGTTTGTTCGTTCAAATATTATTTTATTTTATTCTATTCTGTATGTTGTTGTAGTTTTGGTTTTGTTCTGGAAATACCCCCCCCCCCCCCCCCCCCCCCCGCCATATCGACTGAAGCGGCCATATGTTATAAGGTACCACATTTCTACTAGGCATATACTACACATGATATAAAAATTAAAGTCAAAATAAACAACAACAACAACAACAACAACATTAAAGCCTGGGTTTTTTTTTTTTTAACTGTGATGACTATAGCTATTTTATTACGAGTATGATGACGGATGACATTTTACTTTCAGTTGTGATGACTGGGAGTATTGTTGCGCGGATGCCTGTTGCCGGACTACGATGGATGTTTATCGCTTGTGGTACTTCTGGTAAGAAAGAATAAGAAGAAGTTTGTTTTGTTTAACGGCACCACTAGAGCACATTGATTAATTAATCATCGGCTATTGAATGTCAAACATTTGGTAATTCTGACTCGTAGTCAAACAGAAAAAACCCCGCTACATTTTCCTAATACAGCATGGGATCTTTTATATGCACTTTCCCACAGACAGGAACGTACATACCACAGCCTATGACCAGTTGTGGTGCACTGGTTGGAACGATAATGCTGGTAAAGATTTTTTTTTTTTTTTTTTTTTATTATTATTTTTATAATTAGTGCATAGACGTACGGGCTTTTTTTTTTTTTTTTTTTTTTTTGGGGGGGGGGGGGGGGGGGGGGGGGGGGGGGGGGGAGGTTGAGTTTTGTCCGAATTTAGAAGTTTTAAACGAAAATGACTGAACATCAATAACAAAAGTTATAAATTCACCTTTTGCATTACTGTCAAACGACTATATAGGGTTGCAAAATATCACCATGACATTCCAGGCCTGGGAAATAACCGTTGCAAATTCCGTCACTTTCCGGTATTTCCACGACTCGTACGAATCCTCTACAAACATATCAAAGTGTTCCAACACACCCTCGGCATCCAACACACCCGGCATCGAACACACCCTCGGCACCGAACACACCCTCGGCATCCAACACACCCTCGGCATCGAACACACCCTCGGCATCGAACACACCCTCGGCATCCAACACACCCTCGGCATCCAACACACCCTCGGCATCGAACCAACACACCCTCGGCATCGAACACACCCTCGGCACCGAACACACCCTCGGCATCCAACACACCCTCGGCATCCAACACACCCTCGGCATCCAACACACGCTCGGCATCGAACACACCCTCGGCACCGAACACACCCTCGGCATCGAACACACACTCGGCATCCAACACACCCTCGGCATCGAACACACCCTCGGCATCCAACACACCCTCGGCATCGAACACACCCTCGGCATCCAACACACCCTCGGCATCCAACACACGCTCGGCATCGAACACACCCTCGGCATCGAACACACCCTCGGCATCCAACACACCCTCGGCATCCAACACACGCTCGGCATCGAACACACCCTCGGCACCGAACACACCCTCGGCATCGAACACACCCTCGGCATCCAACACACCCTCGGCATCCAACACACGCTCGGCATCGAACACACCCTCGGCATCGAACACACCCGGCATCGAACACACCCTCGGCACCGAACACACCCTCGGCATCCAACACACCCTCGGCATCCAACACACCCTCGGCATCCAACACACGCTCGGCATCGAACACACCCTCGGCATCGAACACACGCTCGGCATCCAACACACCCTCGGCATCCAACACACCCTCGGCATCCAACACACGCTCGGCATCGAACACACCCTCGGCACCGAACACACCCTCGGCATCGAACACACGCTCGGCATCCAACACACCCTCGGCATCCAACACACCCTCGGCATCCAACACACGCTCGGCATCGAACACACCCTCGGCATCGAACACACCCTCGGCATCGAACACACCCTCGGCATCCAACACACCCTCGGCATCCAACACACGCTCGGCATCCAACACACCCTCGGCATCGAACACACCCTCGGCATCGAACACACACTCGGCATCCAACACACCCTCGGCATCGAACACACCCTCGGCATCGAACACACCCTCGGCATCGAACACACGCTCGGCATCCAACACACGCTCGGCATCGAACACACCCTCGGCATCGAACACACACTCGGCATCCAACACACCCTCGGCATCTTAATAAAAGAATGACAACAAACGGTGATACCCTTGTCTGTCAACATTTGCCCCATTGTACAGCTGCTCCACGACGAAGGCCCCATGTTATTGTGTCGCGATTATTGGCTTACAGCTCACATCGTCATTCTATGCATATGAATAAGTAACATGCATTCAAAACAGAACCTTCCTGTCCTGGATATGGACGGAGGTGTGCGCTAAAACAGCGTGCTCTGAATGTGCACGTTAAACCCTATGACTTAACTTGACGGAATCTTTCTGTGAATTGACCAAAAAAAAAAGAAAAAAAAAGAGAAAAAAAATGAAGAAAAGATAAAAGTGCCCTTCTATTTGAAGATAAGCTATTATTAGAAAAAAATATATGTATTACAAGAATTGTTTACATAAAGAATTTGACAAAAACTGGGAATGTTGGTTAAGATTTTTGGAAAATATTTAAACGGCCAGCCTTTGTTTTTATATAAAAAAACAGACTATGGTTGTTTGTTTTACAATGTTGCTGGTTTGGAGGAAATACTTATTTCAGCTTTTTTTCCCTTTCTTTCTTTGCTATGTATAATTGCTATGTACGGTAATGATTCGGGGCCCCAACCCTGACATTATCTATTGTTTTTCTGGGGCAATAAACATTTATTAAAAAAGAAAGAAAAAAAATGCCCTTCTATGTTTACACTTTTTCTGTAACTAGAGGAGACTGTGGTTTATTTCATTTTAACGCCCTCCCCAATTACTGTAGGCTAGGTAGGCTACTATTTGCCCCACATCAGCGAATGTTTTCATTGTTTTAGGATAGGTTTGCTTATCCTCACTCTGGTTTTCATAACGATATCCTACACCTGGTACAAGAAGAAACAACAAGGTCGCGTCATCAGTGTTGGACCTTGGTCTTATAACGGGACGTCTGTTGAAACAGGTAACACCAGGATATCAGTGTTGGACCTTGGTCTTATAACGGGATGTCTACTGAAACAGGTAACACCAGGATATCAGTGTTGGACCTTGGTCTTATAACGGGATGTCTGTTGAAACAGGTAACACCAGGATACCAGTGTAGGACCTTGGTCTTATAACGGGACATCTGTTGAAACAGGTATCACCAGGATACCAGTGTTGGACCTTGGTCTTATAACGGGATGTCTGATAAACAGGTAACATCAGAATACCGGTGTTGGACCTTGGTCTTATAACGGGACGTCTGTTGAAACAGGTAACATCAGGATACCAGTGTTGGACCTTGGTCTTATAACGGAACGTCTGTTGAAACAGGTAACACCGGGATACCAGTGTTGGACCTTGGTCTTATAACGGGATGTCTGTTGAAACAGGTAAGATCAGGATATCAGTGTTGGACCTTGATCATATAACGGGACGTCTGTTGAAACAGGTAACATCGGGATACCAGTGTGGACCTTGGTCTTATAACGGGATGTCGACTGAAACCGGTAAGGTCAGGATACCAGTGTTGGACCTTGATCATATAACGGGATGTCTGTTGAAACAGGTAACATCAGGATATCAGTGTTGGACCTTGGTCTTATAACGGGATGTCTACTGAAACAGGTAAGATCAGGATACCAGTGTTGGACCTTGGTCTTATAACGGGATGTCTGTCGAAACAGGTAACATCAGGATACCAGTGTTGGACCTTGGTCTTAAAACGGGACGTCTGTTGAAACAGGTAACACCAGGATACCAGTGTTGGACCTTGGTCTTATAACGGAACGTCTGTTGAAACAGGTAAGATCGGGAAACCAGTGTGGACCTTGGTCTTATAACGGGATGTCGACTGAAACAGGTAAGATCAGGATACCAATGTTGGACATTGATCATATAACGGGATGTCTGTTGAAACAGGTAACATCAGGATATCAATGTTGGACCTTGGTCTTATAACGGGATGTCTACTGAAACAGGTAAGATCAGGATACCAGTGTTGGACCGTGATCTTATAACGGGATGTCTGTTGAAACAGGTAAGATCAGGATACCAGTGTTGGACCTTGGTCTTAAAACGGGACGTCTGTTGAAACAGGTAAGATCAGGATACCAGTGTTGGACCTTGGTCTTATAACGGGACGTCTGTTGAAACAGGTAACATCAGGAAACCAGTGTTGGACCTTGGTCTTATACCGGGACGTCTGTTGAAACAGGTAAGATCAGGATACCAGTGTTGGACCTTGGTCTTATACCGGGACGTCTGTTGAAACAAGTAACATCAGGATACCAGTGTTGGACCTTGGTCTTATAACGGGACGTCTATTGAACCAGATAACATCAGGATACCAGTGTTGGACCTTAGTCTTATAACGGGACGTCTGTTGAAACAAGTAACATCAGGATACCAGTGTTGGACCTTGGTCTTATAACGGGACGTCTGTTGAACCAGGTAACATCAGGATACCAGTGTTGGACCTTGGTCTTATAACGGGACGTCTGTTGAAACAGGTAAGATCAGGATACCAGTGTTGGACCTTGGTCTTATACCGGGACGTCTGTTGAAACAGGTAAGATCAGGATATCAGTGTTGGACCGTGATCATATAACGGGACGTCTGTTAAAACAGGTAACATCAGGATACCAGTGTTGGACCTCTGTCTTATAACGGGACGGACATCTTCTGAAACAGGTAACATCAGGGTATCAGTGTTGGATGGACTTACGTGTCTTTATTTTATTTTATAGGGGAAATTACAAGCTTCATTTTGGTGTGTAAAATACTATGATATACTGATATTTTGCCAAGATATGTCAACTTTTATTTCCCCTACTTCTAATTTTTGGTCACTTTTTCACCACGTTAATTTTGTACATAAGGTTAAATTTCTCACTCAACGAAGTGTCTGCTTGACACGAGTTTCACACTACCTAACCGTTTTCGGTTTCCAGATGGCGGCAATTATTTCTACAACAAAATATATAATGCAAAATGCGGTCCAGTAAATATGGCATATATATATATATATATATATTATCGCCATGTCCAACGACTAGTGAAAAAAGAAGAAGTCAAATCTTGCAGTTGTCTATTTTGTAAATACGAATATCCTGCCCTCACCCCAACCCACCAATGTTAAGTGTTTTTAAGCTGTATCTCCCTCTTTAAGTGACATATCGGATTATTACTATTATTTAGTAAGATTGTATTAACTTAAAGTACAGTAGGGCTAGTGAATTTTTAATCGAGCCTATTAAATGTTTTAAATCACTGATCCCATGGCTGGTGGATTTTATACAAATTCTAGAAGCCCTGATATATATATATATATATATATATATACTTCAAAAAAGTAGGGGAACTCTAATAAGAATTTACAATTGCCAAAATTGAAGGTATATTAGCTATGGGGAATGGTTATATAATAGTGAATTAATTGGGCAAACATTACAACCGGTAGTTTAGTATTACAATAGGTTTTATGACCACCAAAGATCTTGATGGACGATTGGGGTCAGAAGTGAAATTTGAAAGTTGACGGGTTTTTTTTATATCAGTAAATCACACATTCAAACAATAAAAATGACTAAAACTGTATGATCAACAGAATGAAAAAGATTGACAGAAATAATGTTCCACAGTGATTAATGAACCTTCCTGGAAATGGTCCAAAATCGAGAATGACACCCCACGCACGTACACGTACGGGGCAACTGCGTGATGCATGTGCAAACTATGGAACGTGTTTCGGTGTGTTGATAAACAGACCTGAACGTTCTTTACTAGGATGTCTGTGGTCAAAACGTATGTTTTAATCTTGATTCTTTTTGTTTTCAGTAACAACTCAGTACATGATCCAGCCACATATGTATCCAGCACATCCGGGCATGTTCAATCCAACGCCAGCACCTCTAGGCCCACCACCACCTTACCAGCAGTTGTCTACCTACCCAGAACTTCAACAGACCACGCAACCTGTTCCTAAGACGCCGGGATATTGTGCATCCGCAAAACAGTCATTCTAATATAGGCCCACTCCGGGTGTCACCATGTTGATGTTAAAAAAAAAAAAAAAAAAAATCTGCCTTAAGCATGGGCTCAAACATGGAATCTAGAATCTTAACTCCGTACAGGTAGCACTAATATTTAGAATGATGGCCATTATTATTATTCCATCGGTAGCGGAAGCGACGTGGTCAACGTTGCGTTTGGCTCCACCATTGAACATTTCGCGTCTAGCTCCTTTTCTCACAAACTGTAAGTTCCAAATATAGTTGCATTTAGGTATGTCCATATCACTAATATCAGTTCGTACGACTGACATATCGAAGGCTACGATAGGTGTTGTCCAGTCGCGAAAAGATCGTATTTAAGAACCATTGCTGCTAACACGGCAATTGCGGCAGAGGCGGATCTAAGGGGAAGGGACCTGGCCTCCCATAAAATATCCAAGTGCCCCTTTTTCCTCTATTAATGTGATAATCTTTTGTTAATTTGTAAATTTTAATTAAAATACTTAAGCTTTCTCCTCCATATTAGTCTAGTCTCTACCCGTGACCAGCCAGCGTGGGTGACCCTACCAAGCGCTGATGCTCCAGCTGGCATAGCTCTCGGAATCATTGGGATATGCAAGCTACCTCACCACGTCAAGGAATGGACCACGAGATAGCATAGGTATCGAAAGCAGGGACGGGACCAGGAAGGACACGGCTTCTACCCCAACTCTCAAGATTCAAGGCTAATTAATATATCCCCAACATCTAAGAATAGCTGATGGTGGTAGTTTGTAAAGAAATAAATACTCCGAAACCTGACAACGTAAAACAACGAAATCGATGACTTTGGCATTATTTGATAGCAGAACAGCTCAGAATGAACGAATGGATATTTAATAAACACCCCAGCACGAAAAATACATGGCTATTGGGTGTCAAACTAAGCTCAGAATGAGACCCCTTGTTTTTTGGTACCTTTACTTCAAGGTCTGAAGAATGTCCTCTAAACAAAATCAGCAAAGAAAAGGAAAAAACGTAAGACTCTTAGAAACATGGCATTTCTCTACAGGCTTACAGATTGAGAAATCGTCCGTTGCCACATATATGTAGCCTACTCCTTTTGGGGTGTAGCATGGGATTCTTCATATGCACTTCCCCACAGACCGAAAACATGTCAGTCACAGAAGTGCTTGGAATGGGAAATCTCAGAAGTTCTAACACACGGTATGATCTACGAGTGGTCCTGCCATCACGAAGCTACATCCCTCCTCTCAAACATTCTAGTGGTGTATTCATTTCCCCCGACTACAATGACAGTTAAATCATGTTATTATGTATGTATATAATATATTTGTTTCCTCTTTGATTCTCCTTTTGAAATTTGCTTCATAACTGATAAATACATGTAGATAAATGTATCATTCTATCAAGATTCGCTTGGCCATCATAGGTAAAAATATAGTTGCTTTCGAATTTTGTTGTTGCTCTTCTGTTCGGTAAATTGATTGTAATTTCGTTGTATGCTGCTGTCTTATTAAGGCACTTGTAGAAATTAAGAAAGGAAAAAATGCTTTAATGATGCACTTAACACCTTTTAATTTCAGTGATATATGACGAAGGACATATATTTAAGAACCATGCAGATTCTAAGAGGAAACCTGCTGCCACTAACTGATTGGCTACTCTTTTCGATTAGCAGCAAGAGATCTTTTATATGCACAATCCCAAAGATGGTAGTACATATCACGATCTTTGTTGCACCAATTGTGAAGCACCGACTGGAACAAGAAATAGCCCAACGAGCCTACCGACGGATGTCGATCCTAAATCAGACAAACGCTGTACTACTGGTCTACGGTCCACTCCCAATTCCAAACGTTGTCTAGGATTTATGGTTGTTAGAAACTGAGCATTATGAAATGAACGTAAATATAAAATATTCTTCAATAGTGGTGGAAGGACACATTCAAGGTTCATCTTACCAAAATACCCAACCTCTTTTCTGTGCAATATTTATATTTTAAATTTACTAGTGTATCTATATTAAAAAAACAAAATTGGCTATACATGTATTTATGTGATGTGATTGCGGTAGTTGTGTGTTCTCATTTATTAATGCACATATGAGAAACAAGACATATACTAAACTAAAACGTAGCCGAGTGGTAAAGTGCTCACTTGATGCGCGGTCGGTTTAGGATCGATCGCCGTTGGTGGCCCCATTGGGCTATTTCTCGTCCCAGCCAGTGCTCCACAACTGGTGTAACAAAGACTGTGGTATGTACTATCCTGTCTCTGGTATGATGCATATAAGAGATTCCTTGCTGCTAATCGGAAAGAGTAACCTATGAAGTGGCGACAGCGGGTTTCCTCTCTCTATATCTGTGGTCCTTAACCATATAACCGTATATAAAATGTGTTGAATGCGGTGCTAAATAAAACATTTCCTTCCTTCCTTCCTTATTATACTAAATAGGTAGTACTATACCAAATAACTTCCGGCTGGGTCAAAGTTCGAGGTGCACCGAACTTTTGATAGAGAAGTGAACACCACAAGTCCTGTGATTGGTTATAAATGTGAGTGTGTTGGTTGTAAAAAATAATAGTTTCATCTGGGTAAAATAAATGTGCAATTTTATTTCATCTAGTACCAATGTGTCAAGTAGCCTTGTGCTTGAAACATGTATGGGGTACCTGTAAAAAAAAAGTACTCAAATTTTGTGCGAAACTAGGGTAGTCATAGACGCTACCCGTTATCTCAGAAACGAGCAGCTTGACCCCCATTTTTTTCTGATTCACTTCAAGTGTAAGGGGTGGTAGTATTTATATCCGTGGCGTTTATGTCGGTTGATACGTTGCAGGTAGGAGTTTTAGCCGCATATGTTACTATTGTCGTCTATGGGATTTAATTTGGTAGTATACACCTAAAGGGGCTTTCTCATTATGCAATTAGTTTCACCTATTTGTCGCAAGCAATCAAACTGTACTGTGAGAACACCTAAATGGGAATGATTGTAAATCACACGTGACAGACATGTTGGTACGCTTAACAGCAGAATTATCGTGAAGCCCCACAGCCAAGTCAGAATGAGACAAGTTACTGATTTAGGAATCTCATAATACTGAAATCAGCTCCTTGTATGAAAACAATTTAAAACAAAATCCATGAACAAGTCTCTCATTTTACTATACATGAAAAGACATACAAGATGTGATAAACAATGTGATGACTGGTTGATAATGATGATAACAATACAGTACCATTGAACAACCACTAATTTATATTCAAAGAAACCAGAACCTAAACAATAAAAAAAAGAGAGTAATTTTAGGAACCTGCCCAACACATAGTGCTGACTCTAACATCATTTTAAAAAAACATATATCTACATATATCAGTTTAGCATTGTTATTTAATGTCTTATTATTCAGAAAAAAATTAAGACCTAGAAACGTTGATGGAGCGTGTGGTAGAGTGGTGTACAAGTGCAGTAGGTAACTGGATCGATCCCCCTTAATTAGGTTATATCCCATTCCATCCACCACTCCATGTTTGCCTTGCAACATGTTCTGGTATATAATGTGCCTGTATCTGAACATATTAGATGATAATAACAGATATAAATAATCTATGCGGTAGTAGCATTACACCTCACACTTCAATGGCTATTTTCCAGAAGCAGTTTTTCTTATCAGCACCCACGACTGGTATCATCAAAGGCTGTGGTATGTGCTATTCTGTCTGTGGGAGGGTGCATATAAAAGATGCCGTGAATGAAAAACTAGTGGATTTCCTCTTTAAAATTACCAAATGTTCGACATCCAATAGCCGATGATTAATAAATCAATGTGTTCTAGTGGTGTCGTTAAACGAAAACAAACTTCTAACTTTTCTTGTGTGAGCACAGAACTTAGAAAATGGATGCATCCTAAAATGGATTCTAGCATTGGTTTCATATGATCAGCCTGGGTTTTGGGAACTACACCTGTACTGTGTCAAAAACTGTACATATGGAAAATGGACCAAAACAATGTTTCCAGGTAAACACACATTCCTTTTCTTTCACTATGTGTTGCGACAGACCCAGAAACGAAATTACTTAGTCTATACATGTGCGTGATACGATTCAATACACAAGAAACTAATTCCCGTTTATTGTTGTAGTCTTAATGAGTGAAACAAGATTACTGTGGACTGACATGCTAAACCATATTCAGTGTTAAGTAAAACTAACTGATGTAAGCAAAATAAAATGTAAAAGATAATTAAAGAATCATTTCTGAAAGATGAATAAAATGTAATCACATAGGGCTCCTGGTTGTGAAGTTCAGGCTTTGTACACAGTTAGCAGTTAGTAGCAATGCTATTATACAACAGGATAGATTAAAAACCCAGTGATATCTTTTGATACAGATTTTAGAATTATTTATTATAGACCTAAATGTCAGTCCATCAGAAATCTTTTCACACAAAATGTAAATTCAGGAAGAACTGTAGATTAAAAACCCATGGATATCTTTTGATACAGATTTTAGAATGATTTATCATAGACAAGTCCATCAGAAAACTTTTCACACAAAATGTAAATCCAGGAAGCACTGTAGAGGTTTGAGTCAGAAAAACAAAGGAAAATAAAGAAAAAGAACATGAGGACATAAGGTTACAAGGCAATGAAATACAGATACACTATTGACCAGGATGGACCTTATACAAACATATTTGATATAATTGAACAGCAGCACCATGACAAATGATGTCTGAAATGAAGGTGGTTAACTAACTACTTATTCATCTTTTAGTGGTTTATTGTTTTGGTACAAGTAAATGAACTACATGCAAAGGTGTTTTCAGAATTTTATTAATATTTTTAGTTTTGGTAATGATTTACAAGTAATAAGGTTAGTTATTAATAGTAACGTATGGGGTTATATTTTGAAATTTCTTTCTGTTTTAACTTGCTAACACCAAAATATTAATTGAAAAGCTATCAACATGCCTCATTCACACAATGCCAGTTGTAATATTAACAGTATTACTGTAATAATAAGCTTTTCCAATATTCTTCAAGCCACTTATCTACTTAACATGTTCTGTTATATAATAATCTTAACATTATTTATTAACAAAGATATTCTCATCAGAATTAACAAACATTTGAATATCCAGTTACAGATTCGTATTGATAGCAGAACATTTTGAATGCTGAAAAACATTTCTTAGAAATGAGTAATCAGAAAAAGATAGAAAGAATTATGACCCATATGGTTAAAAATATTTATGTACATACATGTACCAAAGTGATACGCCAAGTGGGATGTAACACTTGGTGACATCAATTGGCGCACTACAACCGTACAGGAACGCCAACCAAACAAGTCGAGTGATACAAATTAAGATTAATTATGGGTAATAAATAGGATATTAAACTCTCTACTATTTGGTATCATGTTTATGTCCCATGTGAAATAATTTTCATTGTCACTCGCTAAAGCTCGCGACAACTGAATTTTATTTCACTTGGAACATACATGTAAACATGATATGAAATGAAAGCTCGTTTAATATCCTATAACTGTATAAGTATGTTACAAGTTGTAAATAAAACAAACACGGATATATGTGTAAAAGAACTATGATTTGCCGTAACCTACATTTTAACCCAGGGGTAGTCAATATGCACCTTTAATGATTTCATCTGAGAATTCTTTAAAGAAAATGAATGACTGAAAAAAGAAAACTAGTAGGGCAACTTTTATTAACAGTTCAGATTAGAGTAAACAATTTTCCTACGACCTTAAATGAAATGAAGATAACATGTAAATGGATTATACCGGCACAGTGAGGCTGAAAACAGATGACACATATTTACACATTTGATTAAAAGAGGCAACATTCTACAGACTGCATCACCAAAGAACCATGCGACAGTATTCATCTGTGGTCTTCACAAATGTTTCTTTCTTCACTATTTAATAACAGTATTAATGGCAATTGCCAGCACCTTATTTTGTGGGGAAAAAATGGTCAAAGACAGAGTGACCACTAGGCAATTCTTTTAAGCAGGCCACTGACCACAAGCTATCAAGCACAATATCAACTGAAACAAAATTGCACCAATATTTTTTTGAAAAAAAAACCCCCAACAATTCGAAAATAACCTTTCTTTCTTTATTTTGATACCCTAAACCATCATTTCCAAATTTTGGAAACCGATTTAGCAGGACTACTGTAGCTTTCCTGTCACTTCCTGAAATCAACATCTTATCTATGGTACAAACAAAAACCCCACAATAACAATTTTGCTAACACTGTTTAAATAAAAATTGAGGGCCTTTTAAAATGAACATTCAATAACCATTATACTTTTAAAGATCATCTTAAAGAAAACAAAAATTTACAAGAAAATGTTGTAAATATTAAACAATGCTTTCCCTTAAGTCCGTTTTTTTTAAATTTTCTATTTCCTATAACAGTTGTTGTATGTCTTGCCTTTGTTTTTTTGCTGAAATAAGAAAGTTTTAAAAATGAGGACCTCTTTCCATATAAAGAGTTACAGGCATACTTGAAAGCCTGTTAACCACTTATTACAGTTAGATGTGACAGTAAATATATTTCTCCTGCTTCTTGTTATTCGTGTTATCATGCAGTCAATCACTTTGATGTCGCCCTTCACAGGTGTCAATACAAGTTCTCACTGTTAGCGTTCCGTGGTTTCTTTATCTTGTCCATGTTTTTGTGTATAATATCATGAAGGCTAGCCTGAAACACAAAATAATACGATACGTTAAAACAAGACAGGAAAAAGCAAAGTGAAGCCCAAACACAATGGTTACAAGTACTACAACTGATGTAAACAGCTGCTGGTAGGTGGCAAACATTAAGTGATGTTTACACAACTGTCAGAATGAATTAACTCAACAGTGTCTAATGTTTCATGATACCCCAGCACAAATATCTCTTATACCTGTATTTTTGAAAATTAATATACTAGTATAATACTTAACGGATCTCATGAAAAATATTTGATTTTTCATTTCTGCTATAGCATACTTCAAAGATGCAAGGAAAGGACTGAATCGAAAAACAATTTAATACTCTGTTCAAAGGCATGATTCCTTCTCATAGAACCTCCTCACTGAACCCATTTTGTTTATTCTATCCCATGACAGATATATCGAGGGCCATGATATGTGTTGTCCTGTTTATGGGAAAATGCATACAAAAGATCCGTTGCTGCTGATGAAAAAGTGTATCAAATATCTGACATCCAATACCCAATGTGTTCTATTTAACCAAAATAAACTTTTTCACTCCAAGGAAAACCTTGTTTTTTTAAAAATATATTCCTGATGCTGTGTAATAGTCATTCATCGTGAATACTCCACTTAACTAGACTATATAATATATACAAACAGCACAGTTGTGTACACTTTACTTACATAATGGTTGCGAAGCTCACAGCATGTCAGCCTCAAACAAACAAACTCCTTTTCATCCAACTCCTTAACTGCTTGCCGATAGTCCTCCTGTAAGAAAAGAAAAAACCCTCAGTCATTGTGTCGTTATAAAAAAACATTATAGACTATATTACTGGAAGATAATGAAAAATCTAAAAAAAAACCCATACATGTATTAAATTTATAACCAATAGCAAACTGAAAAGTGTATTTCAATAGAGCAAGACTCAAAATAAAAAGTACAATATGGTATGTTACTATTATTTTTATAAACACAACAAGCCAAAAGAAATATGTCCCATTAAGAAAAAAATAAATGGCCTGCTAGAAATCTGAGAGCAAGGGTGATGGGAGAATTTACAACAGTGTGAAAATATTATGACCTCTGAGATGTATTTTAAGGCATCATGGAATTAAAATATAACAGAGCCACAAGCTAAATAGCAGATAAGATAATCCTACATACATCTGTGTCTTGAAAAATCACTAGTGATTTGTTGGTGGTTTTAGCAGGTGACTAAATACAATGGACTGCTTTTCACAGGCCACTATTTCGAGCCTTGTAAAGGTTTCATGCAACACTACAAAACCTCAATGATATACACTGAAATATGTTTTTTTAATGACACCGTAACACATTGTGGGATTTAACTGCCAAACTGGCACCATCAACACTTGTATCAATGTGTTTCAACACTAATGAAACAATGGTATACTCTTATAACCCATCAGCTGAGGGTCCAGGCATTGCACAACAACTGGTATACCAAAGGCTGTGGTATGTGATATCCTGTAAGTTGGATGATGCATATATAAAAGATCCCTTGATACTAATGGAAAAATGTAGCATGTTACCAAATCTCTGACATCCAATAGCCAATGATTAATTAATCAATCAATGTGCTCTATGGTGTCGTTAAACAAAACAAACTTTAAAATCAACAGAGGGGGTCAACTACTGTATTAGTTCACTTTCTAACAGATTGTTGGGGTAATGCTTTATTCTCCCCCTGGACCCGTTCTCCACTTCCAATGCCTATGTAATCAAACATTTTAACTTTAACCTTCTGACTACTGCAAGCGAGATATTTCGCCCGATGTCATGCCATCGACATACTGTACACTGTATACAGTGCATTCCTCAATTCATATTTTCCACCATTTTGCACACGACACTCACCAGAAAGACTTGTATAACAGGAAACAGAAGTCGACCCAGCTTCATGTATCTTTAGGTTTTGTTTTTCTTTGGAAAATAACTTGTAATTTTGAATAGAATAAGTGGTTTTCGGCAAGTATTTTCGCTTCACAACAATGGAGGCATGTCGCAGTCGATAGCTAATTGTGACAGCTAATTTGATAATAAATTTGATCGTTTTACCAACAAAAGTCACCATATATTGGGACATGAATCGTAGTTCGTTATAAAAAAAGAATTATGGTCAGAAAACCACTGTTATCGAGAATAATAGACATAAATACTGGACAGCTGGCCACAAATTGCGGTAAGTAAATGCAACTTTTTCAAATTTTTTGCCTAATTTTAGTCAACATTAACTGATCTAAAATATCAAAAAAATTATAAAAACCCACGAAAATAACACTTACCGATTCAAATATGAACATTATTTATGTATTTATAAATTATTTAAGTGAATATACGTGAGTAAAAATATAAACTTGTACCCACTCTACGTGGTTTTTGTCAAAAATTAATCCAGTAGTCTAAAGGTTAAGACCTAGCAGTCAAATGTCAATGTGTCACATGAAGAGTACCCAACATCAGTACTTTCAATGTTAATCACAGAAGAACACAAAAACCACTACTCGTTTACATGTTAAGTTATTTCAATACAAACATACCACGTGTGGATATTTGGCAACGCGGGAAACTATTTTCGCTCTTGTGATGTAGTATCGTGAAATTTGGTCGAGATATGTGGCAGCCTCACTCTCCACTTGCCTCGCTTCTGCCATGGTATCCTCCTGAAAAAATAATCAAGTACTTCAGTGTTTTAAGGCCTAAATAAAACAAGAATTCTACAGTATCAAATGTCTCGCCTACGATAAACCATTCAAATGTTTTTTTTGTTTTTTTTAAATTAACTTTTAGGGAAATTGGCGGGACGTAGCTCAGAGGTAAAGTGCTCGCTTGATGCGTGGTCGGTCTATGCTCAATCCCCATCACTAGACCCATTGGGTTATTTCTTGTTCGAGCCAGTGCACCACAACTAAAATATCAAATCCTGTGGTATGTGCTATCATGTCTGTGGAATGACACATATAAAAGATCCCTTGCTACTAATGCAAAAATGTAGATTTCCTCTAAGACTATCTAAAAATTACCAAATGTTTGACATCCAATAGCCGATGATTTAAAATCAATTTGCTCTAGTGGTGTTGTTAAACAAAACAAACTTTAACTTAAGGAAAAGGTAAAATAAATGCTACTGAACACAGATTCAAATTATTTGCTCAGTAACCCCCCCAAAACCTCCCATCAACAAACCATACAGCTGATGCACAATGGAATATGCAGGCTAACGCCATGTGTTTTAAAGGGACTGTTCTGAGTTTACAACCATCGTAAGATATTTTTGACTAAAATGGCAACTAAAATTACATATTAAATATATTTTCTTAGAATGTCAATGTCTGTATAAACAAGGTGTTTGTTTCCATTCTAATGTTTATAGTAACCCGAACTGATGTTTACCTCCCAATAATTTTGTATGATCGAAAAAACCAAAACAAAAACCAAACAAAACATTACGAAGAATAATAAAAAATGACAGCTACAAATATCAGCAAACAAACTGGATATACAGATACTTGAATTCTAAACAAAGAAATGTATTTAATATCAGACATGATTGTACACCCTACCCCCCCCCCCCCCCCCCCCCCAAAAAGTGATTTTACTCAAACATAATGATGTTGATGCAGACTGAGAGATGGCCACTCGTTAAAAATTATAATATATGTGGAAAATAAAAATCGGTAACAGAATATTTAAAAAGTGGAAATCTGTTTTATAATGGAAAACAATCAATTTATAAGTGCACAGTGAAATGACGTAAATGTGATCACTTGCCCAGTGGACTGTTTGGGATCGATACTGGTCAGTGGGACCATTGGGCTATTTCTTGTTCCAGCCAATGCACCAAGACTGCTATATCAAAGGCTGAGGCATGTGCTATCCTGTCTGTGGGATGGTGCATATAAAAGATCCCTTGCTGCAAATGGAAAAATGTAGCGGTTTCCCTTCTAAAACCATATGTTTGACATCCAATAGCCGATGATTAATAAATCAATGTGCTCTAGTGGTGTCATTATACAAAACAATATTTTTGCCCAGCACCTACAACCAACCCGGATATAAAACCAACCCACAAACCTGGACAATGCACACCTGAATGTGATGGAAAAGCATATTAAAGCTGCAGTCCCTGGAATATTTTTTATTATTAAAGCATATAGAATAGATCATCCAGTTCTGTTTGGTACATAAAAGGTCCACCACATCGCTATAGTTTCACAATGCTCGCTTATCTAATTTATCTAGGTCAACTATAAATGCAATGACCAGCTTGTTTTTCTTCATTTAGCGGGACGCCAATAGAACTGGGACTTTACGTGATTTGTGCAGGTGCTGAGCTTCTCACGTGATTTTAAACAAATTTAACTGTCTTGATTGAGGGGTCGTCTCATATCTCTAAAACATGTTTATGGTACAACACCTTTCCAGGGGTCGGTGGGGTATTTGCCATGAAATTTTGACAGTGGCCAGCTGTTGGCATACGTTTTACATGTAAGGGGGTGTTAATAATTACGTAACGCTCTAAGGGGTGTTGTGTTCGATTTACGTAACTAAAATTTTTCAAAACTATGTTGTTTTTATGCAAAAAGGTTTTTTTTGGAAATATACGGTCAGTCTAGGATCGATCCCCACCGGCGGATATATAAAAGGCCATAGTATGTGATATCCTGTCTGTGGGATGGTACATATAAATGATCCCTTGCTAAAAAAAAATGTAGCGGGTTTCCAAGGCACGTGTGCAGAGATTTCAGCGGGGTTGGGGGTTGTATAATGTGTTGAGCGTAGTTTATATGGGCTATGCTCCCCAGGAAAATATATTTCATGTTTTTTAAGCTTGGGCAGGTAAGGGTTTTGATCCCCAATACCCTCCCCCTGCACATGCACACGTTTCCTCTCTAAGATTCTATGTCAGAATTACCAAATGTTTGACATCCAATAGCAGATGATTATTAAATCAATATGCTCTAACATTGATATCGTTAAACAAAACAATCTAACTTTACCCTTTCCAAACGAATGAATAGTTATTTGAATTTGTCGATTTTAACACACATAAAATTAAGAAGTGAAAACATTCATTGTCTACTTTAGTATATTTTATTAAAAAATATATACATGATCAATGTGTTATTAGTATACAAACTAAACTTTGAAAGTTCTACTAACACTTTATAAAATATTAATTCTGAAGTAGGAAGGTATGATTGTCGATAATACATTGTCAAGATCAAACCGTTTTCATCCTCAACCAAACGATCTTCGTATAGCGCAAGATTTTTCATTTAATTTTTTGAGACGAACCATACAATTTCAAATCCGCAAACGCACGTGTTAACTGAAACTGACAACAGGCTGTCATTTGTGCTTTGCCGAGCAATGGTGGCACAGGCGATGAATCGAGCATATACTTTTGACGATCTCCGCTCATAGCAAACACACACATGCTTTTTAAAAGTGCATTTGAGCTTGTATTTCACATTTGTACAGGATGTTATAATATGGTGACCAGAGACTAACTTTAAAATTAAGACTGGGCTTACCTGTATAGACACACCAAAGTTGTTGCCATCTTCTATTTTGGGTATTAAAAAGCTTATCCACATCTTAATCTGAAACAGAAAATAAATTTTAATTAATAATAATAATAATAAAAAATACACACTATTTGCAATAAAAATGCATTTGAATATACATTTATTATCTTTATACTCATTTTTTTTCAACACGTTTTCTCTTCACAAATGTTTAATGGACAGAATCTATTTTTAATCTACATGTGTGGTGTTTCTTTTGGTTTAATTTAATGATGTACAACAGTCACACTGTATAAAATTTAATAACGTAGCAAATTTGACTAAATTTGTAACTGTTATAACATTGATAAATTTCAATTTTCTTTTTAATTTTTTTTTCAAAAACACAAATAATATACACTTTCAAACAGAAAATCAGCTTCTATAGTCTTCATCATGATTTATATTCTGTAATAATGTTACATTATGCATTTTATCAGAGGATAACATACATTGTTTTTAAGTAATGTGATCCAATCAGAATCTAGTAAATCGTATAACAGAAGAAAGTTATAATCAGGGATGTGAGTGACCAAATGTCAAAAACTCGGTGGTGTCTGGGGCCGATAGGCCCCGACTAGGGTCCAGGGGCAACACCCTGGTGGGGGGATCAGGGGTGCAACGCCCCCCTGAAGGAGGAGCTATTTTCCCTATTAAGATCACAAAAATGGTCATGTAATGGTACTTAACAACAAATTTATGAAGTGTGTTAAATCACTTGTTAAGACCCCGGTTGGCGTATTTGAGTTCCTTCTGACAAATTTTGCAATAGGCTTTTCCACTTGCCGACGGTTTCTCAAAAACGCTTTCTAACTGAACACCGTCCACCTGTTTCTCTAGCCATTCCCATCGCCAGGGATTTTTTGTTTACGTCAAGTTTTAATTTATCTGATTTCTTCATATCTTTGCGCCGTGTTTCCATTGCCGCTTCACAAAATGCGGGCTAATTGTCTAACGCTATACACGGTTGACGAAAACGAACCAATGAAATGTCGCCTAACAACAGAAAACCTCGGCAAACCTCGTTACTGTTCGGTGCGGGAAGGGAGATAAGTCGAATGACTTCCGTGTTGATTAAAAGACGGAAATACCGGTAAAAAGTTTAAAAGTCGGACAAACCATTAAATTTATATTTTTATTTATTTGCGGAAAAAAATATAAAAATGCGGAATTTGGGTCATGAAAACGCGGAATTCCACGAAAACTCAGAAATCTCACATCACTGTATAATAATTTGAAATGTTTTATTTAACAACGCACTCAACACATTTTATTTATGGATTATATGGCATCAGACATATGGTTAAAAAAGAAAGAAAGCAATGTTTTATTTAACAACGCACTCAACACATTTTATTTACGGATTATATGGCATCAGACATATGGTTAAAAAACGAAAGAAAGAAATGTTTTATTTAACAACACACTCAACACATTTTATTTACGGTTATATGGCGTCAGACATATGGCTAAGGACCACACAGATTTTGAGAGGAAACCCGCTGTTGCCACTACATGGTCTCTTTCCGATTAGCAGCAAGGGATATTTTATTTGTGCTTCCCACAGGCAGGACAGCACAAACCATGGCCTTTGTTGAACCAGTTATGGATCACTGGTCGGTGCAAGTGGTTTACACCTACCCATTGAGCCTTGCGGAGCACTCACTCAGGATTTGGAGTCGGTATCTGGATTAAAAATCCCATGCCTCGACTGGGATCTGAATCCAGTACCTACCAGCCAGTTGGCCGATGGCCTAACCATGACGTCACCGAGGCCGGTCGACATATGGTTAAGGACCACACATATATTGAGAGGAAACCTGCTGTTGCCACTTCATAGGCTACTCTTTTTGATTAGCAGCAAGGCAGAGTTCGACAAATCCGCTAGCCTGACGCTAGTGCTTTTTAACACAGGGCTAGTGACAAATGCAAAACCAATACCCCGATGGGCTAGTGGCTTTAAAAAAAAAAAAAAAAAAAAAAAAAAAAAAAAAAAAAAACCCACCGCTAATTCACAATGTTTTTCCTCCACTGACGTACATTTGGTAAATGTTATTCTGACATTGGTCATCGCATAATTTCAACAAATCAGTAAGTATATATTAATATTCAACTAACTAAATTTCTATAAAATGCAGTAACAAGTTTCCTTTAAAGTTTCACTTTAAAGTTTCATGGACAGGAAACAACCGTAATAAAACATGTGTTTTGACTGGTTGTACAAGTCACGTGGTTGTAAAATCTGGCACTATCATGTCAACAAGGTAACAAAAGTGTGAATAGCCAGTCCCAATTAATTAAAAGGCTAGTATAACTGAACTACAACCCCAGTCATGTTTAGAATTACTGTGTTTGTCTTATGTATCTATTGTCTTCTAATTTAATGCCTCGCTTACTAGCGATAGGGATGTTGGCAGTCGGGGAACGCAATAACAGAGCCAGCTTGACCTGTTTAATTTGTGTAGCAGTTTGGATAACGTTTCACGTCTGTACAAGATAATGCTTTTTTTTTTATGTCTATCAATTAACGAGTTAAATCTTACCAATATATATGTTGATATCTGTCTGACAATGGATATATTGGCCTGTAGGCTACTCGAGCAACTGACATCATCGTTCTGGTGACAATTCACTACCGAATACACTGAACAAGACCATGCATTATCGTGTTGCATTGTATTGTGCATTAAATTCTTTTGTTTTGGGTGGTTAGAGAGAGGAGTTGGTTAAATTACTTACCTACTCCGGATGAAGGGGGGTGGTGCAAAAGCGAAAACGGAACATTGGTTTAGGATCAAACATGACAAAATAGGGTAGGTCATGCAGTTTAAAAAAACCAACAACTATATTATGAATTTATTTTTGAAACTTCATTCACCTCTACAGGTCGAGATACATTTTCACTAAATAATACTAATACGACTAAAAAAAATAGAAAAATGTATACTATGTACATAAAAAAGAAGAAAACCGGTCAGCCATTTGTTTTAGGTAGGCTTACTATAGGTCCTTGAAACATTGTTTTTCAGCCTTATATAAAGTGTGTTGTAATTGATCAGAAATTTGGGCTAGTGCTTTATTTTGGTGGGTTAGTGGAATTTACAAACCCACTAGCCCTGTGGCTAGTGACTTCTAAAAACATTTGTCATACCCTGAGCAAGAGATCTTTTATATGCACCATCCCACAGACAGGTTAGTACATACCATAGCCGTTGTTACACCAGTTGTGGAGCACTGGCTGGAACGAGAAATAGCCCAATGGGGATCGATCCTGGTCGGACCATGCATCAAGCGAACGCTTTACAACTGGGCTACGTCCTGCCCTAATAATGTGTTTAAATGAATTATAAAAATGTATGTACCTAAAGTCATAGCTGCTTGAACTGAAGTGATTGTGTCTGTACATACCTTGTTGGAATGTTCTATAAGACCTCTTATCAAGGGCTTCATCTTGTCGCAGAGTTTCCGTAAAGATCGGTTGCATGGTGACAACCCATTTGGAAACACTATCACGGCCGTACCTGCCAATACAACCAATCAGTGTGATCTATACAATAAGCATTTAAAAACAGGCACAAGGCCATTTACACATAATTCATTGTGTAACTCGGGGTACGGAGGGTAAAATTACATCCCCTAAAATCTTGGAAATTAATGGATACATTTTTACAATTTTTCGACAGATTATAGGACCCATATTCACAAAAAAGGTGTAAATTTACGTCTACGGCTAGCCCTTACGTCTGTTGTAGATTTACGTTTACGTGCAAGAAGCACCTTATTTTCAAAGACGGTCGTAAATGTAAACGTAACTTAGTTGGACGTAAATTTATGATTTAACACTCTCACCGGGAAATAATTAAAAAAACCCCATTAGAAACGATGGCTACCGGATAAATAACAAATGTGCAAAACGCAATTTTGTTTATCCTCTGCTAACAATAACATTGCGAACGGCGAACCATGGCATTTTGGTATTGGTTAGGATCCGCGTTTTGGTACGAACTTGAGGACATTTCTTAAAAAGGAAAAGATAACTCAGGAGAAATTGGCAGAGTCGAAAACATCCATTCGATCACCAACAAAAATATGTTCAATCCGTGGGCGTTAGCTATCGCAAACTGCTTCAATTATTGCTGCTAGTTTCCATAAATAATAGTAAATAACGGCGATTGTGCTTGAATTTATTATATTTACATGACTTATGTGCAGGGTTTGTTTTAACTGGAGGCACTCTTATATTTACGTCTAACTTTACACGTAGCTTACGTTTTCGTTGTTTCGTGAATAGCTCTTCAATCGTAGATTTACATTTACGTGTAAAACTAGGCTTACGATGTTTTGTGAATATGGGTCCTGCTGTTTAATATTTAGCAAAAATGCATGAAATGCATTGTCCAATTTCAAAAGATTCCAACTCTTTAACCAGTGTGCAATTTTGGTTTAAAACATTTAAATGTCATAAGGATATCTTTAGATCCCGCCACCAATCCAGCGAACCCTACCACGTGTCTCCAGTAGAATAGAAGATACACTAAATGTTTTGCATGAAACCGTGGAAAAGATCGCTATTCAAGACTATGTTTTCCTATGATTTTGAGATATATGTTGACTGTCATTTCAAAGAATCAATGTAATTTGTACAAATACTTCTTAGGCTCGTATGCTAGCCAAGCTAGAGAGTCCTATATGATTTTTGCGAGACTTGGGATCCCGGACTCTCCTCAAAATCGCACACTGTTAACTATCTAGTAGGGCCAGTTATGATCGTTTTATTTTTATTATGTATCCTCAAATTATTTTCTGGGAGAAAGCCTGTAACTGGTCTCGACTGACTGATCTATTGTGCTGGTTCAACAATGTTATTAACAACATAATAGTAATCTACGATTCCAAAAGGTCCTAATATCCTACACCATACATTAAGTGACTAAGCGATAATTCTTTTGTTCATTATGACACTATTAATGATACTTCTTCACATCAGTATCCGTGTGATAGATGTCAAACCTGTAGTACATGTAACTGAATTTGGTCTAGGGTAAGAGTGAAAAACAACTGCTGTTAAAGGCTACTCTTTTACCAGCAAATGATACAACATGTACACTAAAATCAATGTAAATGTCCTTGAACAACTGCTGAAATGGGAAATAGCCACATGGATCTGCTACAATGTTAGATGGATTCATCTCATAGAACTGGTTAACGAGTGAAAGCAATGTCCCAGGTTTGTGTAAAGAAATCATCAAAGCTCACCCTTCACATATTCTCCATTGACAGCCGAATGTTCTACTTTCCTCTTCTTTTTATCAGGCTAAAATGGAAAGAAAAAACAACCTCATAAAGCATCAAAGTCCCCAACACTTTTATGCTAAATCAGGGATAACAATGACCTTGGAAAAACAGGTGTATATTATGACCACTAACACATCCACCAGTTACGGAACAACTTCCAACAGTACCCATAACCTAACCACTCCATACAAGCTGTGTCTCACAAAAGTTTGCAGTCATATTTTTCAGTTCATACCCAGATGAACGTAATAGTAATAATAGACAATATTTATAATTAAATTTCAAACATACTTACTACAGTAACACTAAAAGTGCATATTTTATGTGGAATAAAAAAAAATTGTTCTTCAACAATAATGCTCAATGAGACAAACTAGCAATATAAAGTGACATCATCAGATATGACGTTCCCTGACAATGTTATTTTTACATTCATTGAGAAATTAACAAACTGGCAATGCTACGACTGGACCAATGGGATGATGTTAAATTGTAATTGATCTATGTTATGATCATCACAGAAGCTACACACAGCTATAGCAATTGGCTGTACCTCTTCATCTTTGATTGGTTCAGGAATCGGAATATTTAAGTCGCAAGTCAATTTGCAAAAATCTTTTTCTGCCAACTCCTGAAAACAAAAAGAAAGGCTGTTTCATTATATCAGACAAAAATGTGTAATATACATGTACCTATATATGCTGTTTTTCGTATTGGTAATATTTCCTGTGAACTGTTCTTCTGTTTACAATTACATGTGATTATACAACTTTAAATTCACATGAACTTCCAATTAGTTAGGTGGTGTTTTACGTTAAAAAAAATCAACGGTAAGTTGAAACTTCAGCATCCTTGGAAGTTTGTTCACCCATTCCCAAGAAATCCACAGATTCAAAAAATGTTCTAATTTTCTGATATTTAAATGCAGTACAAAACCTCAGTGCTCACATTGGAAATAATTTAGTTTGAGCTAACTTTTACATATTATGTACAGTATTTGCTTGAAAATTATTTAAAAGTGGCTAATTTTAATAAAATTTTATTAGCCAAATATATGTACTGTAGCCACTTTATATAAAAGTAGTGATTGGCTAATTTGGCAATCAGTGTTCGAGATTAATGGTATCCCGATATCCCGGGGATACCAGAATTTAATTTTGGATAACAGTCTTAAAGAACCCAGTATCCCACCGGGATACCATATACTACTAAATTCTCAGGTGGGATACCAGATTTTGAAATGTTAGTATCCAACTGGGATTCTAACCAAAAATTTTAATCTCGAACACTGGCAATGTACAGGGCGAGTCGTGAACCGTTATTAAAACTGATAATTCACATAGCTGAAACTGTAAACAGAACAATCAGTTACCTTTTCAGTGTTTCTGCCCATAAAGAACTTTTTGGGTATGGCGCTTTCAAATTGAATATTTTCAGTGTGTGTGCTGAATGTGATAGGGGTTATGGGGATCTCCCCCAGAAGGAAGGAATTTTTTTATTTAACGTCGCACTCAACACATTTTATTTATGGTTATATGGCGTCAGACATATGGTTAAGGACCACACAGATATTGAGAGAGGAAACCTGCTGTCGCCACTTCATGGGCTACTCTTTTCGATTAGCAGTAAGGGATCTTTTATATGCACCATCCCATAGACAGGATAGCACATACCATAGCCTTTGATGTACCAGTCGTGGTGCACTGGCTGGAGCGAGAAATAGCGCAATTGGCCCACTGACAGCGCATCAAGCAAGCGCTGTACCACTGGGCTACACCTCGTCCCTCTCCCCCAGAAAGAAAATGGGTTAGGTTTAAGAAAATCATAGAGTAATGATAAGAGTCATTAATTTTGTCAAAAGTTTAATTTAAAGAAAAATAATAATCTGCAAAACATTTAGGTATGACACCATACCCATTTAACCCTCTGGCAGAAACCCTGCTTCTAATTAAACGTACTTCTGGTGACCAAAGACTGTGAAATAGTGTCCCCTACAGTGATAGCAATAAGCAGAATTCTTCACTAGTCCACCGGACAAGTACATCTACAAATCTACTTGTCCATCATTATTTTTACTTGTCCAAATAAGTTGTTAGTTTTATTCAAGAGCAAGGACAATGTTCTTGATTATTTAAAATGAAACAGCATAATAAATTTTTACTTGTCCACTGGACAACCACTAAGGTACATTTTGCTTGTCCCAGCAGATTGTCACTTGTCAGGACAAACGGATAAGTGCTTATTTCAAACACTGCCCTAAAATGTGTTATATACTGATGAATATCAATCCTACTACCCACCAAACCTCAAACAAGTGATCTACCAACGAGACAGACTGGGTGCAACAACGATAGGTGAACAATATATACTGAACAAAAAAAGAAACTTCCGATTTGTACATATAGTATTTGTTGTGTTAAAGAATTCATTGTGTAATGAAATTATATAGGTAGTTTTAGCCGTGAGCTGTATTATCAGGATTCATGAATTTTATCAATTATTTTTGCACTGTTAATCATCGACAACGTGTAGCATTCGGTCAATTTGTTTTACTTGTCTTACTGACATTATTGTCACGTCTCAAAATTTGTAAAACAATTAACGTTTTTTACATTGTAGCATTTTAAGTATGCCAAGAATACCCAATAATTTATGCAAACGGGTGATTGGCATGCTTGATGCTGGCATGTCGACAGAAGACGTTGCAAGGCATGTTGGGAGTTCTAGTCGAGTGATACGAAATCTTCGCGTAAGATTTCGAACAACAGGAAGCACCAACGACTTGCCACGTCGTGGACGTCCGAGTGTTACAACGCGTGGTCAAGACCGTTATATCATGAACACGCATTTGTGCAATCGATTCCAAACTGCCATTGCTACTGCTGCTAACACACCTGAGCTTCATAATAACCGAATCAGTGGGCAAACTGTTCGTAATCGTCTGCGGGAGAACGGTTTACATGCACGACATCCTTACATCGGATGTGTTTTAACGCAACGTCATCGTCTAAATCGTCTTAACTGGGCACGTGTACACACTCGTTGGATACGGCGACGCTGGAATACCGTTCTTTTTTTGGATGAATCCAGATTTTCTTTACAACGTGGTAATGGCAGGGTGCGCGTCTACCGTAGGAGAAATGAACGTTATGCTGACTGTTGTGTTCTTGAACGAGATCGTTTCGGGGGTGGGGGTTGTGTCATGGTCTGGGCAGCCACTGCCCATGGTTATCGTTCACCACTAGTCGTCATTGATGGCAATTTAAATGCTCAACGTTACCGCGATGACATTCTCGCTCATCACGTCATTCCTCTGTTCCATAACAACGCCAACATCTCAATTTTTTAGCATGATAATGCCACCTCTCATACAGCTAGAGAAACTGTAAATTTTCTTAGGACAAATAACATTGATTTCATTGATGACTGGCCCGCTAAAAGTCCAGGACCCATATTCACAAAAAAGTGTAAATTTACGTCTACGACTAGCACTTACGTGTGCCGTAGATTTACGTTTACGTGCAAGAAGCACCTTATTCTCAAAGATGGTTGTAAATGTAAACGTAACTTAGTTGGACGTAAATCTACGATTTATCATTCTCACTGGAGTAATTAATAAAAACACATTAGAAACGATGGCTACCGGGTAAATAACAAATGCGCAAAACGCAATTTTGTTTGTCGTCTGCTAACAATAACATTGCGAACAGTGAACCATGGCATTTTGGTATTGGTGGGGATCCGCGTTTTGGTACGAACTTGAGGACATTTCTTAAAAAGGAAAAGATAACTCAGGAGAAATTGGCCAAGTCGAAAACATCCATTCGATCACGAACAAAAATATGTTCAATCCGTGGGCGTTCGCCATAGCAAACTGCTTCATTTATTGGAAATGCTGCTAGTTTCCGTAAATAATAGTAAATAACGGCGATCGTGCTTGATTTATTATATGTACACAACTTACGTGCAGCGTTAGTTGCAACCTGAGGCACTCTTATATTTACGTCCAACTTTACACGTAACTTACGTTTTCGTTGTTTCGTGAATAGCTCTTCAGTCGTAGATTTACGTTTACGTGTAAAACTAGGCTTACGATATTTTGTGAATATGGGTCCTGATCTCAACCCCATCGAGCATGTCTGGGATAGTCTGGACAGACGATTGAGGCGTCGTCCCAACCCACCCGCTAACGTCAACGAACTTCGTCAAGCGCTCATTCAGGAATGGAACAATATTCCACAGGCAGAAATCAACACTTTAGTCAATTCTATGCGCCTGCGATGCACTGCAGTGGTCAATTCAAGAGGTGGTCATACCGTTATTAAGTGGGTGTTTTTTTTTTAACCCCTACCACACCTGGTCAAAATTTCTCCCAGTTTCTGTTAACCTATGGCCATGATTTTTGCACCAAACGATGCATCATATATAACAATTATTCCCCCGGTTTGTTTTCATCAAGTTATGTTCAAGCAAAGTTAGCGGAAGTTTCTTATTTTGTTCAGTATATATGTGTATGATGCTTTGAAAAGACAACAATGAACTACATGCACCTTGTGAATGGCTTCAAGTTCCAATATCTTCTTAGGGAACACTTCTCTCACAAGCCCTTCAGCCTAAGATGAAAAAGAAAATTATTATATCAATAATAAATGTACATGTAGGCTGCATTATACGCAATCAGTGTTTTCCCCAAGATTTCAATTCCAGGGGATTTACAAGTATGTAATTTACTAAAAATAAAGGGTTATCAAATACTGGAACTGGCTGGGGTTAAACCAGATTATGTTCAAACAACCACCACACTATTACAATACCATATGTCCATGTACATGTAAATGGATGATAACAAAACCCCAAAACATTCTAGAGATGAAATTAAGGTGCACTTGAGCATGCGACCACACACCTCAGAGTCAGATGTAAAGGACAGTTAATGTAAATATGAAAATAAAACCAAACCATAGCATATTTTCATAAATTCCATCATGCAAACCTTAGGAACACTGACAGTTATCATTTCCTGTGACAATCAGTTAAAGATATCTATGTTATGATCAATAATCACATCGGGAGAACTCAATTGATCAACTTTTTCTCATTGATCACTGGAACACTATTAGCCGATTTTTTATCCAGCAATCACTGGTAAGATATGATGACAAGATAAACCTCTATATTTTCGATCACTGACCAAAAAAATAGGTCACGTGACATAGGCCCGACTCGACTAGACTCGAGTATTTCAAAGAAGATTTTCAATAAACATACTCTTTAAATCATTTGGTGAAGTACAGTAAATACAAAAAACTTTTAGTTTTGCAATAACAATACAAAAATTGTATATTTATTTATATAATAGAAACGTTTTTTTAATGTGACAAAATGTAGCTAGCGTCTTACAATAATGACGTCATGCACCATGTACGACGTCATACGGCAAAAGCCTTGCTAGGTTGACAATACTCTACTTGCATACACAAAACTGGAATAAATAATGATTTTCCAAATATTTCTGTAGGATTACAGGATAAAAGAAATAACTGGTTAGTGTTTTAAGATATCGGCTTTATTCTGCTCAGATAGAATGGCGAATGCAGCTCGGCAGTACCTTGCTGCATTCGCCATTCTAACCGTCACAGGATAAAGCCGATATCTTAAGACAGTAACCAGTTATTCCCTATATATTTACCATTTGAAGAAAAATGAAGACAATTATAAAATTATATATTAAATTGTATAAAACATTAGATGAAGACAAAGCTACTTACATCTCGCTTGCATTTCTCAATAAATTCAGCAACCTGTGAACAAAATAAAATAAAATAAAATATGCAGCTGTAAAATTACATCAACATTATTAAAAAAATATTTAATTTTTATATTTGATGAAAGCATTTGGGTGTTCTGAAGGATGAACGTTTGCGAACAATGTCAACGGCTTCTATCATATCCTATACTAATCACATTTTCATCATGAATCAAGTTACGAAACTTGCAATCAGAATTTTTTCCTCCAGTGATTCTCTACAGTACATCAATATTTAAAAATAATATTGCAAAAACAAATAGTCAAGAAAACAAATTGTTGTATCTCCCAAGTTCAAGGGCCATAACTCTGTCAAAAATGGGTAAATTGCAATGAAAGTCAATCTTGATCTGTAACAGTAGATGATAAATCTATACACAAAAATATGAGTTCAATATTTCCCGACAGTGCGAAAAAACTTCTGGAAAACTATATGTAGGTCAGACGGACAGACAAACAAGGACGGCGATGAAACCTATAGTCCCCTCCAGTTGGACTGGTAGAGGACTAGGAAAACATAGAATCTTTTAAAAAAAACCTAAAATTTATATAAATAAATAAAACTTTAGAAACAATTTTGCTACACCTTCAATCAAGGTGTGGTTTTTTGGGGGGGGTTTTCAAGACAAATATTTACATAATGTAGTTTTGTCCTTAGTTTTTCAAATAAAAATAGCTTATTTTAGCGCAGGTTAGTATACTTGTAAGTTGTATACGGTCTTGTGAATAAACGGAACGGTGAACCAAATAAAATTTGAAAAATGACCAAGAGCAAAGACAATTACATGTACTCGCATAAAACTTAAGGATTATACTTTTGAAGATGTATGTAATCAAAATAGTCAACAACAATGTATGTAGACATGTATCACTGATAAATTTAGCTATTTTACTAACAGAACAAACTACATGTACAATGTATCTTTAAAAAAACAAAAAAACTAATTTTTGTTGCTACAAATTTTGCTATTTTAGTGACTCGAATGTTTGAAATGTTTTGATGTATTGATAATATAATTTTTTTTCAATTGCAATGGGGTAGCATTAAAATGTCTCCCACCATTTTTGCACTTAACAATTAATGTGTATACAGGGCTTACCCCTTGCATTGCCAAATTTCTACTTAATTAGCCAATTTTTATACAAAGTGGCTACAACATCTAGTCTTTAGCTAATAAAATATTCAGTTAGCTCTGGGTCAACAGAACATTTCGCCAAAATTTTCAATCCTACTTCAAAAACAGCAGAAATCCGGTTATTTTCAATCCTACTTCAAAAACTGCAGAAACCCGGTTATTTTCAATCCTACTTCAAAAACAGCAGAAACCCGGTTATTTTCAATCCTACTTCAAAAACAGCAGAAACCCGGTTATTTTCAATCCTACTTCAAAAACTGCAGAAACCCGGTTATTTTCAATCCTACTTCAAAAACAGCAGAAACCCGTTATTTTCCACAAAAACTTCATTTATTTCATGAAATTATTTCGCAAAATTAAAATCAAATTTGCAAATTTGGTGAGTGCCAGAGCTAGCTCTGATATTCCATATTAAATTAATTAAGTTTGAATAATTTTCAAGCAAATACACTACACACATTATGTATTTGAAAAAAATAATTCAGTTGAGCCCTGCATGTGTATGTTTTAATTTTATCATCAAAATGGAGTACAGCAAAATATGTTATCACTATTTTAATTCTAATTTCAAAAGATGAATGTTGAGCTGGTACTTTTTTTCTTCCGAATATTCAAAGTTGAAAATATGACCCTGAGTTCCAGATAATATTGGACACTACTTTTAAGTCAGAAGTTGCCGTAACAATAATTATGAGCACACTCAAATGCAACATATTCTTAAGTTGGAAATTGGTCGAAACGATAATTATGAGTATGGAACACTTGAATGTAGCCAGAGTAATCTGCCGTTTGACAGCTAGATGGATATTTGGCCAGATATGATCGTTCTTTTAGCCAGAAATACCTGTAAAGTAGCCAGAGTATTCCGACAGTAAGGGGGTGGGACATAGCCTAATGGTACAGCATTCACTTGATGCGCTGTCGGTCTAGGATCGATCCTCATCGGTGGACCCACTGGGCTATTTCTCGTTCCAACCAGTGCACCACGACTGGTATATCAAAGGCTGTGGTATGTACTACCCTGTCTGTGGGATGATGCATATAAAAGAGCTCTTGCTGCTAATCGGAAAGAGTAGCCCATGAAGTGGTGACAGCGGGTTTCCTCTCTCAATATCTGTGTGGTCCATAACAATATGAGTAATCTAAATCAATACTGCACAATCTCTGCCTACCACACGGTAGTCAATGATTCCCACTCTAATACAGCTAGGTTTAACATTAATACTTTTACATTTTGTTTAAAAACTGTTTTTACTTATTAATCAGTAATACACAAATTACATGTATAAGAAACCAGATAGCACAGCTTTTCAATAATTATGTTCAGTGTTCTCGCTGATCCATTTAAGCGGGAGGCCTGCTCTGCTATTGCATTTTGCCGACCCCCTTTCACGTTCTGCTGCCCTCTTTATTTTCCTGTATCCTCCTATATTTTACAGCACCCAGCACACTTTTTCACACACCGACCTAACATTTATCAGTCTGCACACTAGACATCAAAGGACACAAAACTTCAGTAGCTTATGACAGTTACTGTAACGTAATTTAACAGCCTCTAAATTGTGTCCCATTCCAGTATCCATTTGTATGTTTGATACACACAATAAAATTTATTTTATTTGAGCATTGAATTTTGTTATCCTTTCAGCAATCTCCAACTGAAATACCACTTATTTGGTGCCAAGTTTGTCACATGGTCAGGACGGTCATTCTGTGTTTTTGTGTCCATTAACTCTCATCTGATATTTTGTCCTCAACTGCAGATTTAATAGGTCGTACCTGATGATTTTTTACCGGGTACTTACTGTCATTTGTTTAGTAATACTTTACAAAATATTAGAAACCTTTTTCTGTCTTCTTTTTTTTGGGGGGGGGGGGGGGGGGGGGGGGGGGGGGGGGGGGATATTGCCACTTATAAAAACAACGGATGTGGTAGTATTTATCATTAAAATAATTTATCTTCAGTGCCAAATAATATATGCACTGCCTTTACAAAAACTAAATTATTTATTCCATAACTTACACATGATATCCATGTCATAAACCCATGTGATAATTTAGTGTATTAACCCAGTTAATAATGGTATATGCAAATTTGCAAGGTCTCCAATGTGTTGCTGTGGATGGGTCATTTGCGTACAAGCCAACAAGACCTTTATACCTGAGCGTAACGTTTTCAAAGATTTAGTTAAAATGTGTGACGTCAAAGTAATTTGTGCTAATCGTGATGACATCATATTACCGATGGTGCAACTTTAGTATTGTGTTTTACTAAAACTTTAATTAAAATATTATTTTAGAAGTGTTATAGGATAAACAGAATTTGCTACTCATGTTTTTTAATGTGTAAAATATCAACCTCATCTAGTTAATGGGTATTTGTCTTGGCAGAGCCTCAACAAATACCAATTAACATAGAATTGGTTGATATTTTGGGGATGCGGTGAACTTGTATGGAAACTAACTCGTATGAACGGAAAACTCGTATGGAAAACGAACTTGTATGTAAAAAATAACGGTGAACTCGTATGGGGATGTATGGATATGCAGATATACTTTGATATTTCTCTTAAATGTGTATTTTGACACTTGTTTTGTATACATGCTTCTTATTTATGTCACCATCAGTCAACTATTTGCTTGTCAACCCCAGTTTGTGCGTCAACGACAGTCACCTATTTTTGTGTCACCCGTATGTTCAAAGTATGTTCAATCATGTTTAATTTATTCTGTAACAAGCATCCAATGAATAATAAATAGCGGGCTAGCGGATTTGTCGAACTCTGCATAAAAACTACACA
This sequence comes from Gigantopelta aegis, assembly GCF_016097555.1. Classification (NCBI taxonomy): domain Eukaryota; kingdom Metazoa; phylum Mollusca; class Gastropoda; order Neomphalida; family Peltospiridae; genus Gigantopelta; species Gigantopelta aegis. Next base: position 24,425,133 of record NC_054707.1, read on the forward strand.
CAAGTTCTTGAAGTTGCTATATAGTATACAGTATTGGATATATCAGTTTGTAATTTCCATACGAGTTCACTGCATTTTCCCCCATACGAGTAAGTCTTCCATACGAGTTCACTTGTGGATTTCCATATACGAGTTCACCGCAAGCCATATTTTGCATATTAAGATATTTAAAAAATACTTGTGCCAAATCCTCTATTTATCAGCTAGTGATATCAATGCGATTGATTCATTCGATGAAGATGGAAATAAACAGAGAAGAGAAACATATTATCCCACATTTAACATTAGCCTGATTAGGGAATCACTTTAAAAAAGTGGACGATTACTTTTGGCCGGGCCTACTAAGATGTAGTGGCCCGCTACGCTGTTTGCCTCTGGGGAAACCCCTAATCATTTACAATGTTGTGACGGGTTACATAAAAATTAAATAGGTTACCTGAATTTGTTTTCTTTTTAGGAAAGTTCGACACCTACCCCTCTATTATCTATATCAAAGGCTCTTAATTTCTAAAGAGTAACCCTAACCATTGATAGGTGGCTACAGGTCGAACTCATGCCCAGTATTTTACAATACTAAAACAAATGCATTATGATTATAACTAAACGCGTATGCAGTACCCATACGGCACGGTCACTGGCGAAGTCAGGGGCTAAGTCCGGGGTGGGCGTGCCTGAACCTCTGTGGTTATGGGCACGTAAATAGACTTCCCATCCCATCCCATACGGCACTGTGACTGTAGTGTAGACAAATGTTTTCACAGTTCACTCAGTGTCATACAGAATTGCTTTTAAAATTAACTGCTCGATATCTTTCTGCTATTTACCTTTTTTGTATCATCAGATTCTTGGACACAAACTTTAACTTTAGGCATATTTTCCAAATATATTTAGAAATAAAACAACTTTAAAAATATCGTATGTTAAAACGAGAAGAACAAAAAACGTGCGACAAATCTACTGCACAAGTAAGTTAACGGAAGTTCTTTATGGTTAACGGATATCAACGGCTCAATGAATTACCGAAATATACCGAAAATAAACTAAACGAAACGAAAACCGGATAAATTATAGACTACCGGCATGATGGGGATAACTAGAACTGGCTGTGTCCCAAATCATGTTTTGTTTTGGTGGAGGGTGGGGGTATTGGTGGGGTGGGTAGGGGGGGGGGGGGGTAAATATTTACTTTCAATTAAAAAAAAACCCCAAAACCAACCCCACAACAACAACAACTACAACAAACAGTTCAACCCACCGAAAATGTATCCCCCATTCCAATAAAACTTTGTTGTTTTCTAATAAAATCAAATATATAACTGCTTTGTCAAATAAAACAACATATAATTATAAATAAAAACACAACATTAGGCCTAGAATTCTAAGCATGTCGTTATAAAGAACTAGCCTATATTATATAGCTCTGTGAATAGGCGGTAGGAATTTCTGTGGCATGTCCAAGAAGGCGAGGTCTATAAGTATGTTACTCCAACGACCAGTTTCAACAGGCAAGCAATTGTTAGAAGTTATAATTTTAATGATAACTGACCACAGCTTTTCAGGAAGAATACTAAAATAATTTTTAAAAAGTATTTTTTCTTTACATAACTTGTAACGTTTGCCTCTCGATGATTGTGATAAATTATTTCTCCATGTTTATAAATATTAATCGTATATTGCCTTTGGTTTGTTGTGAGAGACAGTTTACTGATATACTACAATTTGAGATATCCATAGATTGATAATTCCTAAATTATCCAAAATGTTTTTGATAGCGATGATCCAATTATAATTAGTTCCGTTAGTAAGATGATCATTTAACATAACTTTTGTATAATAAAAAAGACAATTTTGATTCTGTTCCTGATATAAGCCGTGCCCAGTAACATGTCATTCTTCTTTTCATTAAGTACCTCTTCCTAGCTCTTCTTATAACATGGGAAATGATATTGCTTTTTTAACAGATAAAATATGTCTAAAGAAGTTGATTTGTACAGAGTTAAATATATAATTTTTCTCGTGACCCTTAATTTCGCACCCATATAACAAGATTGGAAGGATCATCGAGTCGAACATTTAAAGTTTGCATTCGGTTGATAGACTATAGTATATTCCTTTGATTATCCTGTTCTTGGTGGTTCGGAAGTTATTTAATTTACTAAAAGTAATTCCTAAATATTTGTATTCTTTAACATATTTTAAAACAGACAACTGATAGTGGTGAAGATTTGAAATAATTTAATTCACATATTACCAGAGGTTTTATCTAAACTTGAAACACGAGATACATTGTTTTAAAAAATGCATTCTTAAAGTTCTTTTATCTTCTAAAAGAGCAAAAACGTCCAAGGGAAAATATTGGTTTCAATTTATTTTTCGATTCTGTAAAATGGTTAAGTCAATAAGACACGCGGACGATGTGATATTCTGATTAACCTCTTCAGTTCTATTGGCTGGGGAAGAGACGTATAAAGTTTGTTTTGTTTAACGACACTACTAGAGCACATTGATTAATTAATTTTCGGCTATTGGATGTGAAACATGCGGTAATTATAATTCGTAGTCATCCTAGGAACATTTTTCCATTAACAGCAAGTGATCTTTTATATGCACTTTTCCACAGACAGGAAAGCACATACCACGGCCTTTAACCAGTTGTGGCGCACTGTCTGGAATGAGGGGCAGAACGTAGCCCAGTGGTAAAGCGCTCGCTTGATGCGCGGTCGGTCTGGGATCGATCCCCGTCGGTGGGCTCATTGGGCTATTTCTCGTTCCAGCCAGTGCACTGCGACTGGTATATCAAAGATCGTGGTATGTACTTGTGGGATGGTACATATAAAAGAACCTTTGCTGCTAACCGAAAAGAGTAGCCCATGACTGGGAAAGAAACTATTTAGTGGTTGTTTTATTAAAACGCCTCAACAACAAACTAGTAAACGATGTGGATGGATACTTATGTTGTACTTTAATATTGGTTATAAGCCAGAACATGGTTTGTCAGTACAGAAGACATTATTTCTGGAATGTTCAAGTAATTTCGAAAGTTAAAGGGACTTTTTTTAATGGTAGAACTCAATATATCGCCAAAATTACATTAGTGGGCGTTAAATCGAGGTTATACTGTATATGTAATCTCAGTTGTTGTTTTTATGTGCTGGTGATTTTTGTGATGAACACGTTATACTATATCATTTAATTCTATACTTTTATATATATTTTTTATTATTTGTATTTGGTAAATACAGTCCTGACAGGTTTTTTTCTTTCTTAACCCCCTCCCCCACGCCATTCCTGGCACTCATGTTAACATGGGGGGGGGGGGGGGAAACACCTAATAAATTCACACGCATAATTTAATTTTTATTACGTTATTTATATATATGCCATACATCACACCACAGCCGGTTCTAAATTTGGCACCATCAACTCAAAATTTTCTCCAATAGGCAACCTTGTTACTCATAACTAATAGGGGAGCGGTGCATAGCCCAGTGGTAGAGCACTCGCTTGATGCGTGGTCGGTCTAGGATCGATCCACATCGGTGGCACCATTGGGCTATTTCTCGCTCCAGCCAGTGCACCACGACTGGTATATCAAAGGCTGTGGTATGTGTTATCCTATCTGTGGAATGGCGCATATAAAAGATCTCTTGCTGCTAATCGTAAAGAGTAGCCTATGAAGTGGTGACAGTGGGTTTCATATCACAATATCTGTGTGGTCCTTAACCATATGTCTGACGCCATATAACCGTAACAAAATGTATTGAATGCGTCGTTAAATAAAACAACAACAACAACTATAACAACAACAACAACAGCCCCCCCCCCCCAAAAAAAAAAAACCCAACAAAAAAACCCCAACAACACCCCATAACTAGTACTTCCAAGCATTACGATATACCACGTTTCATTTGTGGTACTTTGTAAAAAAAATCTATTTTCCAGAGTATTTCGTTCAAACGTTGCAGCCATTTGACATGAATGGATACATAATCTACATAACATTAATGTTTCTCAGATAAATATGTGAAATATCAGGCTTCGATGGCACAAAAATGAACGTCAGGGTCGAAACATGTCACAGGTTTTAAAGACAATATCTTGGGGATCCTGTTGTAGTTGAGGCCATTTTATTATAGACGTAAATATCAGCTTCTTTTACAGTGGATAGCATCCCCATTGTTTCCAAAAACGGTTTAGATCTTACTGAGGGAAGCGAGACGAAAGTTTAAGTTTATTTAAAGTTTATTTTGTTTAACGACACCACTAGAGCACATTGATTTATGAATCATTGGCTACTGAATGTCAAACAATGGCAATTTTGACATTATAGTCTTAGAGAGGAAACCCGCTACATTTTTCCATTAGTACAAGGGATCTTTTATATGCACTATCCCACAGACAGGATAGCACATACCACGGCCTTTGATATACCAATCGTTGTGCACTGGCTGAAAAAAAAGAGGTTAAGATGCGAGTCTGTGCGCACGATTCTGGATATGTTGTAATCCTATCATAAAATTAGTCAATATCAATCATTTAGATTTTTGTTTTTAAAACAGGAATAAATTGAGAAAATTACCTCGATTTAACGTATAAACCTTATTTGGGTATAAGCACGAACATAAGAATAAACAACAATAACAACAACAACAAAAGTCATTGCATCTAGATATAACGTTTTGAAAAACATTTTTTTAAAAGGGGTTTTGACTGGAGGGGTTTTGGCCGGGAGGGGTTCTAACCCTCAAATATTCCGGATCTGTATTAATGTGAAAACATATACATGTAAAAGTTAAAGTTTGTTTTGTTTAACGACTGCACTTGAACACTAAACAAATTTAAGTAAGGCACAATAATTCTGAATATATTCCTTTGAATTCTTTATCGTCTCTTTCGGTTATTTGTTGCACTGGTAATCCATACGACGAAAGATAAGGCACATTCGTTTGGCAATTCTAGTAATCAGAATCGGAAACAAGTGACGTATAATTCAGTTCCGACTGGATTCCAGCAATTCCCGACCTAGACGTGGTGTGAGCAGAATCAAAGATTTAGCAAATGTTAGAACGGTGCGGTCTCTAAATACTCCATAATTGAGAACATTTAAGACTCATAGTGGGTTATGTATGTATGTATGTATGTATGTATGTATGTATGTATGTATGTATGTATGTATGTATTGATGTATGTATTGATGTATTGTATGTATGTCGAGGTTGACTGTTACATACATAGATATTAACGCACTGGCACAGGGGATAATTAAATCCTTTCTAGCCTCACAAATTGTCCCGTGCCGTTGCTGGGACTCGAACCTATGGCACCGAATCGCCCGCAACTTTGCAAGACTAACCACGATGCGCTATGAGCTATCGAAGCATCCATAAAAAATGTATGTATGTATGTATGTATGTATGTGTGTGTGTGTGTGTGTGTGTGTGTGTGTGTGTGTGTGTTGTGTGTGTGTTGTGTGTGTGTGTGTATGTATATGTATGTGTTTGTGTGTATGTGTGTGTGTATGTGTATGTGTGTGTCTGTGTGTGTATGTGTGTGTGTGTATGTGTGTGTCTGTGTGTGTGTATATGTGTGTATGTGTGTGTGTATATATGCATGTGTGTGTATGTGTTTGTCTGTGTGTGTATGTGTGTGTGTGTATATGTGTATGTGTGTGTGTATGTGTGTGTGTATGTGTGTGTGTGTGTGTGTGTGTGTGTGTGTGTATGTGTGTGTGTGTCTGTGTGTATATGTGTGTATGTGTGTGTCTGTGTGTGTGTATATATGTGTATGTGTATGTGTATATATGTGTGTGTGTATATGTGTATGTGTGTGTGTATGTGTGTGTATGTGTTTGTGTGTGTGTCTGTGTGTGTGTGTATGTGTGTGTATGTGTGTGTGTATGTGTTTGTATGTGTGTGTCTGTGTGTGTGTCTGTGTGTATGTATGTGTGTATGTGATGTGCGATCGATCTAGGATCGATTCCTGTTGGTTGGCCCATTGAGCTATTTCTCGTTCCAGCCAGTGCTCCACAACTGGTGTAACAAAGGCCGTGGTATGTACAATCCTATCTGTGGGATGGTGCATATAAAATATCTTTTGCTGCTAATGGAAAAGAAGAGCGCATGAAGTGGCGACAGCGGGTTTTCTATCTCAATATCTGTGTGGTCCTTAATCATATGTCCGACGCCATATAACCGTAAATAAAATGTGTTGGGTGCGTTGTTAAATGAAACATTTCCTTCCTTCCTTCGATCCCAAACCCACCGCGTATCAAGCGAGCGCTTTACCAATGTACACATTAATCTCTCTCTCGCGCGACCGGCTTCGGTGGCGTTGTGGCAGGCCATCGGTCTACAGGCTGGTAGGTACTGGGTTCGGATCCCAGTCGAGGCATGGAATTTTTAATCCAGATACCGACTCCAAACCCTGAGTGAGTGCTCCGCAAGGCTCAATGGGTAGGTGTAAACCACTTGCACCGACCAGTGATCCACAACTGGTTCAACAAAGACCATGGTTTGTGTTATCCTGCCTGTGGGAAGCGCAAATAAAAGATCCCTTGCTGCCTGTCGTAAAAGAGTAGCCTATGTGGCGACAGCGGGTTTCCTCTAAAAAAATCTGTGTGGTCCTTAACCATATGTCTGACGCCATATAACCGTAAATAAAATGTGTTGAGTGCGTCGTTAAATAAAAAACACTTCTTTCTTTCTTTCTATCTTGCGCTGTCTCACACTCTCTATATATTTATCTCTTTGTCTGTCTGTCTCTCCCTGTCTCTGTCGTTCGCAATATAACCGTAAATAAAATGTGTTGAGTGCGTCGTTAAATAAAAGATTTTTTTTTTTTTTTTCTTTCTTTCTTTCTTTCTTTCTTTCTTTCTTTCTGTCTCTCTCTGTCTGTTTATCTGTCTGTCTGTCTGTCTGTTTATCTGTCTGTCTCTTCCCCTCTCCCAGCTACGAGCTTGATATTAAACCATACATCTTCAGATCCTAAATATAATAATGCTGAAGATTTTACATGGTGTATCCAGTAAGCTACGCGATTCATATGTTCAGATTGCTAACACAGACTACATTGTAAATCCTGCACCCTTTGGACAGGACTGCTCCTCCCCACACCTTATCCAGGTCACTGAGGTACGACCACAATAATGCGAAACAGAACCTCGCGAGCTCCAGTGAAGCGTTGCAGAAGCCAGTCCTTAAAGTAAATCTGTGGTAGTACTAGCGCCGCATCGACGTAACCAGTGCAAACAGTTTTACGAATAATCGCTTTTCCGCTAGCATGCACCTAGTATTAGTTTCAGTGGACGACCCATTTATGTTGCGTGCCTTGATCAGTAAAACAGCTAGCTGTTAGTGTTATAGTAACCGACAATGTCGACTAAATTAAGAGAGGTATGCTGCGAAAGAAAAAGAAATCTTCACGAATATCCACTCGTCCGGGACTTCCTGGCAGAAGCTCTGGGAACCTTCATCTTGTTGGTAAGCAAGTTTTTCCAATAGATATCCAGGGCCGTGCCTAGCGGGGGTGGGTGGGTGGGTGGGGGTTTGGGGGGGGGGGGGGGGGGGAGTGAATGCAAAATATACGAAAAAGTTCCCAAGATCCTTTGTGACTAGCTGGAGAATTAAAATCCTATATATTGTTGTACTGCTACCCTCCTCCTCCCCCCCCCCCCCCCCCGCAGTGCATTTTAGGCTCTATTAATATCAGCACTTCTGTAGTTAAATGCTGACTAGTATAATTCTTCACCATACACTAGATGTTGGAAGGGGGTGGGAGGCAAGGGACACTTGCCCCTCATCTGAAGATATACACTGCCCCCACCTCGTTAAAAGACGAATTAATATATAACTTGCGGTAACCCTAAACCCCAGCTGCTGTTATCTTCCTACGCCTATGTTAATCTAAACACAGCTACTATTAGCCCGACACAGAGAGAGAGAGAGAGAGAGAGAGAGAGAGAGAGAGAGAGAGAGAGAGAGAGAGAGAGAGAGAGAGAGAGAGAGAGGAGAGAGAGAGAGAGAGAGAGAGAGAGAGAGAGAGAGAGGGAGCGAGAGAGAGAGAGAGAGAGAGAGAGAGAGAGAGAGAGAGAGAGAGAGAGAGAGAGAGAGAGAGAGGGAGCGAGAGAGGAAAAGAGAGCCGGTATCTGGATTAAAAACCCCATGCGTCGACTGGGATCCGAACCCAGTACCTACCAGCCTGTAGACCGATGACCTAACCACGACGCCACCGCGGTGAGGGGGCAAAATTTATGATGTTATCTTTATATAGGTAGGCAAACGTCCTTGTATGATGTTATCTGTTATTTTTATGTATGTGCGTGCGTGTGGCTGCGCGCGTCCTTGTGTGTGTGTGTGTGTGTGTGTGTGTGTGTGTGTGTGTGTGTGTGCGTGCGTGCCGGTTTTTGTTTGTTTTGTTTTTGTTTATTTTTGTTTATTTTTTTTTTAAATAATAAAAATGCCTCAGGATTTAGTTTCTTTTCTAATTGCCAGGTGTTCGGGCAGGGTTCCGTGGCTCAGTTCGTGCTCAGTGGCGGCCAATCGGGATCGATGATGTCAATCCACTGGTCCTGGGGGATCGGCGTAATGATGGGAGTCTATGTCGCCGGTGGAATCTCAGGTATATATATATATATATATATATATATATATATATATATATATATATATATATATATATATATTATATATATATATATATATTATTTTTTTTACATTAATTCGGACAAATAACTACATTTCTTACACACCCGTTGATGAGAAAATCATTCGTTATTTTTGATGACACATACTTGTTTACACATATATGTGTTAACAATTTCAAGACATACGACTGGCAGCTCCTAGGTGATGACCAGGTTCCAATGCCATACATCCGATGAAAAAACAGCACGGTCGAAATCGATTAAACGTTAGTTAACCTGACAATGATTTGTCTGTGATGCGTAAGTGCAAGGACTGTAAATAACTTTTAGTCGAAAAAGATGTTAAAATTTGCTTAAAATCTAGTTTTGAGGATATGTAAGAAATAGAATAATACATTCGTGACCGTTAGATACCATTTATCTTACAACTCGTTGTAAGATAAATTGTATCTAATGGCCACTCATGTATTATTCTCTATATATTCTCAAATGAATCAGTTACTCATGTAGGCATCTTTGCTTAATTAAATCGAGAATATATACAGATACATGCATACCTACCTACCTACCTACCTACCTACCTACACACACATGCACACTCCTACCTATCTACTTACCTACCTACCTACCTGCCTACACACACACTCCTACCTACCTACATACATACCTACACATACACCACACACAAACGTCTACCTACCTACCTACACACACTCCTACCTATACTTACCTACACAGACACACACACACACACACGCACACACACACACACACACTACCTACCTACCTACACACACATACACACACATACACACACACACACATACACACACATATACACACACACACATACACACACACACACACACACAGAGATAGAGAAACAAACAAAATATATTAAATTAATATTTTAACACGTGTTACGACTATACATGCATACATACTTGGTCTACAGTAAGATAAGAAAACCCCCAAAACATTATTATTATTATTATTTTTAATGAATTCAGTTTCCTCAATTTTTTAGGCGGCCATTTAAATCCCGCTGTTACGATAGCCCAGGCGTTCCTCGGTCGACTCTACTGGATAAAGGTTCCAGTCTACATTATTGCACAATATGTCGGCAGCTTCCTTGGTTCTCTTTGTGTTTATCTCGTGTATACAGGTATTTGCTTTTATACACACACACACACACACACACACACACACACACACACACACACACACACACTGTACACACACACACACACACACACACACACACACACACACACACACAGACATATATATATATATATATATATATATATATATATATATATATATATATATATTCCATGATCGTCTTTGATGATATTAAAGCCACCAAATACGTAGACTCCCATTTTTATAGGGAGACTGAGTTTTGCCAAAATTAAACGAAAATACCCGAATCTGGATAACAACATTTATTCATATTAATTAGCATTACTGCTAAACATTTATATAGGGTTACAAACGAATCACTACTAAATTTTTACATGGATTACAAACTTTTAATTTTTTTCGACATCTGGTGTATTCAATGGTAGGCCCTACGTGTATTTTATATGCAAATGAAGTCTACGACTGGTAGCGTCTCGAGAAATCCCTGACCTCTGTCTTAAAGGGACAGACCCTAGTTTCAACCCGTGAAAATTAACACTAAGTTTAGTTAAAGGGACAGACCCTAGTTTCAACCCGTGAAAATTAACACTAAGTTTAGTTAAAGGGACAGACCCTAGTTTCAACCCGTGAAAATTAACACTAAGTTTAGTTAAAGGGACAGACCCTAGTTTCAACCCGTGAAAATTAACACTAAGTTTAGTTAAAGGGACAGACCCTAGTTTCAACCCGTGAAAATTAACACTAAGTTTAGTTAATCTACAAACCTGTGAGACATTTTGATATAGTTACAACTGAGTGAAACATGAGTCTGTGACTTTGAAATGGTGAAATAGCCTCTAAAAACTCGACTCCATAACTGTTACATCTCAGACGCACGTGCGTTTTTAAAAATAGGAGAAATGAATTTTGTGATATTAAAAATACCATGATGACCAAACACACTTCGAATGTACGGAAATTGATAATCTAAACCATAAAATCTAAGTAAAGTATGATTTCAGTTATCAAAAACATCTATAATAGTAAAACAAATATGCCTTAGTGTTTAAAAACTACGGTATGTCCCTTTAAACAGCAACATTTGCAGAAAATGGTGGACGCTCACACCGCACACCTCACCAAAAATATTTCTTTTGTTTAACGACACCACTATAGCACATTGATTTAGTATTTATCATCGGCTACTGGATGTCAAACATTTGGTAATTTTTATGTATAGTCTTAAGATCGAAAACCCGCTACATTTTACCATTAGTAGCAAGGGGTCTTTTACAGGAGAACACATACCAGTTGTGATGCACTGCCTGGAACGAGAAATAGCCCAAAGGGCCTACCGACGGGGATCGATCTCAGATCGACCGCGCATCAGGCGAACACTTTACCAGTGGACTACGTCCTGCACCGCACACCCCACCAAGTCCGGACCTTAGTCTTTATTACTTCTAGGGGCCGTTCATTTGTTTTTTTAGGGGTATGGAGGGCCTCTTTATCGAATGAATATAAATTTGCTCCTTTTTCTTCTTGTCTCTCTTTCTTCCTGTTTCTGTTGCCTCCTAGGGAGCTGGACGTCGCCCAGTGGTAAAGCGATCGCTTGGTGCGCGGTCGGTCTGGGATCGATCCCCGTCAGTGTGCCCATAGGGCTATTTCTCGTTCCAGCCAGTGTACCACAACTGGTATATCAAAGGCCGTGGTATGTGCTACCCTTTCTGTAGGATGGTGCATATAAAAAATCCCTTGCTTCTAATCGGAAAGAGTAGCCCATTGCGTGGCCGCAGCGGGTTTTTTCTCTCATATCTGAGTGGTCCTTAACCATATGTCTGACGCAGTTTAACCGTAATTAAAATGTGTTGAGTGCGTCGTTAAATAAAACATTTCCTTCCTTTCTTTTTTATTGAATGAAGATAAATTTGCTCCTTTTTTCTTGTCTCTCTTTCTCCCTGCTTCTATTCTCTCCTAGATGCGTTAAATGCGTTTGACGGCGGGGTTAGGACGGTGGACCCCCCTACTGGAACTGCCGGAATCTGGTGTACATTCCCTCGACCCGAGGTATCCACTTGGAATTGTTTTGGTGACCAGGTACTATTTTTACAATGCTTGATTAAATATATGTTTCACATGCTGTTGTGTATTTAAAAATGATAAGCAAAAACAAATTAATTGAGCCTATATATAACATTTGCATAATAATTGTCTCATGAATATCAAAATTGTAATATGTTGTCACTCGACGTAATGTAGTTGGTTTCATGATAAAAACTTTGAAAAAAAGAAGTTGAAGACTGTTTCTTTTAACAACACCACTAGAGCACATTGATTTGTTAATCATCAAACACTTGGTAATTCTGACATATCGTAGAGAGTAAACTCGCTACACGTTTCAATTAGTAGGAAAGGGATCTTTTATGTGCACCTTCCCACAGACAGGATAACACATGCCACGCCCTTTGATATTCCATTCGAGGTGCACTGGCTGGAACGAGACAAAATAGCCCAATGAACCACCGATGGGCAACGTTGTTACAATAACAACAGCGACAATAGCACTAATAATACCTTCCCCCCACCCCCCCCCCCCCAAAAAAAAAAGAAGAAGAAAAAAAAGAGCAAAAAAGCAACAACAAAAAATGAAAAGCAAAAAAAGCAATGGCAGGTTCAGAATGACACATTTTCAAACTTCCAATAACTTGTTTAAGATTAAATGTCATATTATTTGCAAAGCAATGTCAGTTAACATGATCCAACAGTCCATACTTTAATGTTTTTTAATTTTTACACGGGACAAAAGACCACCATATGCCGTGTTACTTCTTGTAGCAGCTTAATATAGACCGGTTTATTTATTATTTTTTGATATTTAAAATAGGCCTACTGAAATGCATTTTCTTTGATTATTTGAAGTAGGTTGACCTCTTTGTCGTTAATATATAAACAACCCATTGAACCCATGTCCATCGTCATATAACGTAATTAAAACATGTTTTGTTCTTCTTTTATTTAAAGTAACGAAGTGAACGCACGCACACACACACACACACACACACATTTGAATTGCTCAAGACACACACATTTAAATTGCTCGACACACACACACACACACACACATTTGAATTGCTCAAGACACACACACACACACACACACTTATACACACACACACACACACACACACATATATACACACACACATATATACACACACACGCCCATACACACACACACACACACACACACATACACACATTTGAATTGATCAAAAGTAACACTCTTTCAATAGATAAAAAGGTCCTGAATATATTATGTACGTTTTGCACCATACAAAGGAATTTTCTTCTTGTAAATTAATTTTTATAACATAACAGAAAATTTCTTTCAGGTATTTTCTACTGGCATTCTTCTCATATGCATCATGGCAATCACCGATAAGAAAAACATGGCGCCAGCATCCGGTCTCGCTCCAATCAGTATCGGTTTCGTGGTGTTCGTCATAGGCATGACGTTTGGTCACAACTGTGGTTACGCCATAAACCCTGCACGTGACCTGGCTCCGCGAATCTTCACCTTGATGGCTGGATGGGGTACCGGCGTATTTTCGTACGTATTTCAGTTCTATTTTCTATTTACTCTATGGTTACTAACGTTACAATTTCAGTTAGTTGTTAAACATTGAATACCTCCATGGAAAGTTTGTTAACGTTTATTTTGTTTAACGACACCACTAGAGCAGATTGATTTATTAATCATCGGCCATTGGATGTCGAATATAATGTTAATTTTGACATATAGTCTTAGAGACGGCACTCGCTACATTTTGTTCCATTAGTAGCAAGGGATCCTTTATATACGCGATCCTACAGACATGGTATCACATACCACGGTCTTTGATAAACCATTCTTTGTGCACTGGCTGGAACGAGATACCATGAATTTCTGTCACTGTTGCATCCTGGCAATTCTTGCAGTGTTTCTGACAGAAAGAAATATTTGGGTATGGCGCTATGAAATTGAATGCAACCACAGTCAACAGGAGGTATGGGAGGCCTCCCCCAGAAAGAAAATGGGTTAAGTTTAGGGTTAGGGTTAAGAAAATTATACAGTTATGATAAGAGTAAGGTATGGCGCCATACCCATTTTACCCTCTGGCAGAAACCCTGTCTTGTCGTTAGGTTTATATCAGATGATCATAATCTGCTGAAGTAGACGTTATCAGACTACCACAGATATGAAAACAAAGTATTTGGTGACTATTTAATTGAGAGTGACTGACGTTTCAAAAATATCAGTTTAAATGGCATAAAATGTGTTTTCGTCACTTTTGTATCTTTGCAATTCTCATCGTTAGGTTTATAATATATCAGCTGGTCCAATATTGAAATAGAATTGGTCAGACGTCGATAGGTGGTCATTGGTGACCATTTAATTGACCGTGACTGACTTTACAAAACATATCAATTGAAATAGAATAAAGTATTACAATTAATATTTTACGTCAGCAGTGATTCGTGAGTGCATGCCATCACAGCTGTACATATTCCATAGAGCTCTATCTTGTGCAAGTTTGGGTTTTCTTGGCAGTGACAATCCTCTTAGAGGCGATGCAGGAAGGCTGGAACATTCTGTTACGGATGACCCAGGGGAGTGACAGTCCTCCTACAGGCGGTGCAGGAGGGCTGAAACATCCTGTTACGGATGTCCCGGACAGTGGCAATACTTCTAAACGCGGTGCAGGAGGGCTGGAACATCCTGTTACGGATGTCCCAGGGCAATGACAGTCCTCTTACAGGCGGTGAAGGATGGCTGGAACATCCTGTTACGGATGGCTCTGGCAATGGCAGTCCTCCTAAAGGCGGTGCAGCAGGGCTGGAACATCCTGTTACGGATGTCCCAGAGAGGTGACAGTCCACCTACAGGCGGTGCAGGAACCATATTTCAAATATATATATATATATATATATATATATATATACAATATTTTATTTATTTATTTATTTATTTATTTATTTATTAGTTTGCTTATTTATTATTTTTCAGGTATCGCAATTTCAACTATTTCTGGGTGCCTGTAATGGGTCCACACATTGGCGCGATACTCGGCTGTTTTATATACAAGTTTTGCGTGGGCTACCACTGGCCTGACGAAGGTGTTATCAAAGACGAAGCGGAAGAAATAATGCTGAACGACTGTGGTAAATACAAACTCTCTAGTTTTACCTTTAATACCTACCTATTCAGTTTTCCGTTTTCTCGAGGTACGCATTTAAATAAACGCCAGTCCCCGCGGTTTTCATACAGTATTGCTAATCGTCTAACAAGAAGGAAGGAAATGTTTTATTCAACGACGCACTCTACACATTTTATTTACGGTTATATGGCGTCAGACATATGGTTAAGGACCACACAGATATTGAGAGGAAACCCGCTGTCGCCACTTCATGGGTTACTCTTTTCGCTTAGCAGCAAGGGATCTTTTACATGCAACATGTCAAAGACAGGATAGTACATACCACGGCCTTAGTTACGCCAGTTGTAGAGCACTGGCTGGAACGAGAAATAGCCCAATGGGTCCACCGACGGGGAGCGATCCTTGAACGATCGCACATCAAGCGAACGCTTTATCACTGGTTCGATGTATATTTGTTTTAATTTTAAGCCACTTGAATACACACACACACACACACACACACACACACACACACACACACAATTTCTTAGTGAAATGTTCCGCTAGACTTACCTTACAAGACAAATCTCGTGCGAAACGTTCTAGTCTAGGGATTAATAAAATAGCCTCGGTTCATTCGCTATCAACAACTAAAACCTCTGTAAAGACAAACATGGGGCTAGGTGATATAACACTTATATGATTATTATTAGTAGTAGTACTTTAATATTAATTTTGTTAAATGTTTTATTCATTTGTAGTTTGTTGTAGATTTTGTCAAATACATGTATTTCAAAACCAATGTTTTCTATTGTAAAATAAGTTTTATTTTGACAAATAAATTATTGTTATTGATATAAGAAATCTATTAGAATTTAGACTCGTTTTCATGCGTATATAAAGAAAACAGGTATGGAACGGGTATTAAATGTAAAATTGGCTAAATTCGTAAGGTCTAACCCGCTGAACACAACTATAATTAACAGTTTAAGGCATTTGATTTAGCACTATGCCCTTCAAGCTGCATAAAAGTGCCAATTTTACGTAAATCAAAATGTAAACATTTACCTAGTAATAAATCAAATAGAAATGAAAATAACTGGACCTTTAACCACGTAAAATGTATTCTTCGAAACCCCTAAAAAATCCCAACAACAACAACAACAACAAAACAACAACAAACAAACAAAAACACAATAAAAGAACAATAGAAAAAAAGAACAATAAGGCATTACACGTTTTATTAAAGCGACATGTTGGATGCTATATTTTGTTATACACGAGGACACCAATTTGTTTGTGGTACATTAACACAAATTTATTTGAAAATGCTACGTGGTAATGGATTGGAAACCATAAAACCTTTAGCGTGGTGCACTAATAATTACTTACTAGCAAATAGCACTTTTCCCCCGCTAACTACGGCCCTGGGCCCCGTTCCACAAAGCGATCTTAGCGCTAAGATCACCTTAAGTGCATATGTCAGCTGTGCAGTTACGGTGATCTTATGGCTAAGATCGCTTCGTGGAACGCGGACCAGATATACATGTACATATATCGTTACTTTTTCTATCTTTTTTTCATCAGAAGGTTCAACTGTTCGCCCAGCTGATGAAATCGATGGCGACGTACACGAATATCACGCTTAACGCATACGATTATACGAGAAGTGACGAAGACGAATATCACGCTTAACGCATACGATTACACGAGAAGTGACGAAGACGAATATCACGCTTAACGCATACGATTACACGAGAAGTGACGAACACGAATATCACGCTTAACGCATACGATTACACGAGAAGTGACGAACACGAATATCACGCTTAACGCATACGATTACACGAGCAGTGACGAACACGAATAGACAGAGACAGATGTACGAACACGCAGTGACGTACTGACGTCCACGAGCTACATGTTGCGACAGATGCCATGTTACATGTACGCACGGACGTAGGAAGGTGCCAAAAAGTGTTGGGGAGGGGCACACACACACACACACACACACACACACACACACACACACACACACACACACACACACACACACACACAAATACATGTATAAATATATACATGTATATAAACCATCGCTGCTACTACAAAGTGGGAGACACGCCCCCTTGCCCGCTTCCTACGCCAGTGCATGTACCCGACACAACAGGAGTCATATCGAATGGAGTTTATTCCGGTGAAAGCTAGAAAGCACAAACAAAAGCTGAGTGGATGGCATTGATAAGAGGCAGTTTAGGACCAGGGCATTCCCCGGTTAGGTCATCTAGATGGATCGCCCAAACACCGACACCACCGAGTCCCTTAGACACAGCCCAGCGAACCTACGGAAGAAAGGAATATTAAACTGGATCAGCAGGAACCTGTAAACAAAGGACGTTTATAGAAGGTTCTTTACGTTAACCCTTTTGTTTTCGAATTCAAACTGTTTAATTAAGCACAACTAAATTAAAGCTGTGTAGAATGGTTGTGGAAATAAAGTTTTCAAGTTCTTCATTGCTTTAAATTGTTCAGCTTATATGGATAGAAAAATAAAATAAACCATACATAATTCATATATGCATAGAAATTGCATTAAATATAAAGACCTTAAAACGATTTAACTTTCACACCACCCACCGAACAAAAATATGAAAGGTGCCCCTGTTAATTTAGTAGTGCCCGTTTTTGTTGAGTTGGTTGAGACCCTATACTCCTAATTTAATTTTGTTTTCAAAACTTCATTTCAGACTAAGATCAGCCCAGAAACTATTTTTTAATAAGTATGAAGGGCTCAAGGGGATAGGATTTGTTTGCGATTAATTAATTAATTCATTAGTTAAAAAAGTTTAGCGTGGGCTACCACTGGTCTGACGAAGGTGTTATCAAAGACGAAGCGGAAGAAATAATGCTGAACGACTGTGGTAAATACAAACTCTCTAGTTTTACCTTTAATACCTACCTATTCAGTGTCCGTTTTTTCGAGGTACGCATTTAAATAAACCCCAGTCCCCGCAGTTTTCATACAGTATTGCTAATCGTCTAACAAGAAGGAAGGAAATGTTTTATTTAACGACGCACTAAACACATTTTATTTACGGTTATATGGCGTCAGACATATGGTTAAGAACCACACAGATATTGAGAGAGGAAACCCGCTGTCGCCACTTCATGGGCTACTCTTTTCGCTTAGCAGCAAGGGATCTTTTACATGCACCATGCCAGAGACAGGATAGTACATACCACGGCCGTAATTACGCCAGTTGTAGAGCACTGACTGGAACGAGAAATAGCCCAATGGGTCCACCGATGAGGATCGATCCTAGACCGACCGCGCATCAAGCGAACGCTTTATCACTGGGATACGTCCCGCCACCTAATCGTCCAACAAGTTCGATGTATATTTGTTTTAACTTTAAGCGACTTGAATATATATATATATATATATATATATATATATATATATATATATATATACTCTTCAAAAAAAGAAACGCAAAAGGGTACAAATGGGTTATAACTCCGATTTTATGTTTCCTACCGGTTCATGCTTTGTGAATATAAGGTCATTGCATGTCCCAAACACATTCCCACGGTTACATTCGATAAAACGCAGCTACTGTGCAATAAAGTTCCAAAATGTGAATATTCGCAAAAACGCAGCCACATGCAAACCATGTCACCACTGCACGTGCGTTGTCTGCACGTGCAACATGAACACCGACAGTATAAAAGTGCAGGGTGTTCGCTTGCCTGGTCTCTGTATCTGGCCGACAGTTGACAATCCAGGACATGCCATGTCTCAGTGAACCGCAGAGAAACAATGCCATCGGCCGACTAGACACAGGCGAATCCAGAACGGCCGTTGTCAGGGCATTCCATGTGTCCCCAAGCACCATTTCCAGACTGTGGGACCGTTACCAGCAACATGGATCAACACGTGACCTCCCTAGATCCGGTCGACCACGGGTCACTACCCCCGGGCAGGACCGCTACATCCGGGTACGCCACCTTCGGGAACGATTGACTACTGCCACCTCCACAGCCGCAGCCACAGCCGCAGCAATACCAGGTTTGCGCAGGATATCCGACCAGACCGTACGGAACCGCCTACGTGAGGTAGGAATTCGTGCCAGACGTCCAGTTCGAGGTGTCATCTTAACACCACAACACCGTCGACTCCGACTGCAGTGGTGCCAGATTCATCGACAATGGCCTCAACTGCGATGGAGACAGGTGTGGTTCAGTGACGAGTTCCGATTTCTGCTCCGACGTCATGATGGAAGATGTCCGTGTATAGGCGTCGTGGTGAACGTTATGCGGCAAACTGCGTGCAGGAAGTGGACAGATTCGGCGGGGGTAGTGTCATGGTGTGGCCAGCCATCTCACACACTGGCAGAACTGACCTGGTCCACGTGCAGGGCAACCTGAATGCACAGGGCTACATTGACCAGATCCTCCGGCCACACATCGTTCCAGTTATGGCCAACGCCAACGCAGTGTTCCAACATGACAACGCCAGGCCTCACACAGCACGTCTCACAACGGCTTTCCTACAGAACAACAACATTAATGTCCTTCCTTGGCCATCGATATCACCGGATTTGAACCCAATTGAGCATCTATGGGACGAGTTGGACCGACGCCTCCGACAGCGACAACCACAGCCCCAGACCCTGCCCGAGCTGGCAGCAGCCTTGCAGGCCGAGTGGGCCACCATCCCCCGGGACGTCATCCGTACTCTGGTTGCTTCAATGGGCAGGCGGTGCCAGGCAGTTGTCAACACACGCGGAGGCCACACCCGGTATTGACTCCAGATGACCTTGACCTTGGTGGTGTGTCCTATCACTTACAATGGACTAGAGTGAATTGTGAACAATCCTGCAACATTTGGTAATTATCGGACTCACCATTCAATAATTAAATCAATTCTCCAAATGTTACGACAATGTGGTTTTGCGTTTCTTCTTTTGAAGAGTATATATATATATACACACACACATACACAATTTCTTACTGAAATGTTCCGCTAGACTTACATGACAAATCTCGTGCGAAAAGTTCTAGTCTAGGGATTAATAAAATAGCCTCGGTTCATTCGCTATCAACAACTAAAACCTCTGTAAAGACAAACATGGGGCTAAATGATGAGACATATAACACTTATATTATTATTATTATTAGTAGTAGTACTTTAATATTAATTTTGTTAAATGTTTTACTCATTTGTAGTTTGTTGTAAAATTTTGTCAAATATTTCAAAAACAATGTTTTCTATTGTAAAATAAGTTGGTTTTTTTGACAAATAAATTATTGTTATTGTTATAAGAAATCTATTCAATTTAGGCTCGTTTTCATGCGTATATAAAGAAAACAGGTATGGAACGGGTATTAAATGCAAAATTGGCTACATTCGTAAGGTCTAACCCGCTGACCACAACTATCATTTTAGACGCACAAACGCATTAGTCTCCTGCCGCATCCGTCTAAAAACACATATTGACCAATCATCTGTCTATTCAGTAACATGCCTTTCGAAATGGCCTCTCCAGCTGAATAGAACTGTGAAAACAGACCCGACCATTATAAATGACTAACATGTAAATGTTTCACCACTTCCCAATTCTTAACATTTCCATTATGGTGGAGGTGGTGGATGGGACGGCCAAGGGAAATGAATTAAAAATGGGGCAGACCTTCCCGTCTACTCTCCTCCGACATAAATACCAGATTAACCAGACATATTTTATTGTCAATATTCTACTTTTTACGTAATCATTTGTAGAAACCCTTTTTAACCCTTTGTATAAACACTTTTTAACTTCCTTGTAAATAAAGTTTATTTAACCATTAATTAGTATTTTTTATCTAATCATTTTTATAAACGTTTTTAATTATTATTATTATTATTTTTGTTTAATTTTTTTTAATTTTTTTTACTAACACTCTCCCCACCCCTCTCGTTGTGAGCACAGTTTCTGGCCCTAGTCAGAAATCGTGCTCGCAACGAGCGTACTTGAACATTAAATTGATATAAGCACGTTAATTCCCGACATCTGACCTGACAGTCATTTGTGGGCATACATACATACATACATACATACACATACAAATGTTTCAACACAAATAATTTCCAGCTGCTCATCTTTGAAACAAAGACTAGGCATGTGTAATTAATGACATTTCTAAATAGATAAAATTAAAAAATATAAATTATTGCATTCATTGTACTATGCCTAATAATAATAATTAAAACAAACAATTGTGAAATAAGAAAGATTTATATCGTAATAGTATATTGTACATAATGTTTTAAATAAAGTTTATTATGTTTTAAAATGTATTAATAAATTACATTTAATCTTTGTTATTTTTCGTAGAGTAAAGTATAAATAAATTAATTAATAAAAGAAATCGTCAGTGGATCGCAGGAACGCATCGCAGGTAGGCGCACACGAGACGCATCCGTCTGCGTTGAGTCTACGTTTTTTAACGCAGACGCATGCGTTAAAAAACGTTCGTCTGCGCCGAGCATAAGGCATTTGTTTTAGCACTATGCCCTTCAAGCTGCGTAAAAGTGCCAATTTTACGCAAATCAAAATGTAAACATTTACAGTTTAATAAATCAAACAAAAATAAAAATAACTGGACCTTTAACCACGTCAAATGTGTTCTTCGACACCCCTAAAAACACCCCAACAACAACAACAAACAACAAAAAAACAAAACAACAACAAACAAACAAACAAAAACACAATAAAAGAACAACAGAAAAAAAGAACAATAATGCATTACACGTTTTATTAAAGCGACATGTTGGATGCTATATTTTGTTATACACGAGGACATTCGTAAACCAATTTAATTTGTTTGTGGTACATTAGTACAAATTTATTTGAAAATGCTACGAAGTAATAATTCAAAGGTTTTATGGGTTCGAATGATTACCACGTGGCATTTTCAAATAAATTTGTATTAATGTACCACAAACAAATATATATACATGTGTATATATATATATATATATATATATATATATATATATATATATATATATATATATATATATATATATATCTTTACTTTTACTCTTTTTTTTTCATCAGAAGGTTCAACAGTTCGCCCAGCTGACGAAATCGATGGCGACGTACACGAATATCACGCTTAACGTATACGATTACACAAGCTGTGACGAACACTAATAGACAGCGACAGATATACGAACACGCAGTGACGTACTGGCGCCCACCAGCTACATGTTGCGACAGATGCCATGTTACATGTACGCACGGATGTAGGAAGGTGCCAAAAAGTGTAGGGAGGGGCACACACACACA
Organism: Gigantopelta aegis; assembly: GCF_016097555.1. Taxonomy (NCBI): domain Eukaryota; kingdom Metazoa; phylum Mollusca; class Gastropoda; order Neomphalida; family Peltospiridae; genus Gigantopelta; species Gigantopelta aegis. The sequence goes on from NC_054707.1 coordinate 24,447,410, forward strand.
CACACACACACACACACACACACACACACACACATATATATAAATACATGTATAAATATATATAATCCACCGCCGCTACTACAAAGTGGGGGACATGCCCCCTTGCCCCCTCCTCCGCTTCCTACGCCAGTACATGTACGTCAACAGTAACCCGACACAACAGGAGTCATATCGAATTGAGTTTATTCCGGTGAAAGCCAGAAAGCACAAACGAAAGCTGTCCACTAAAAAGAAGTGTATGAAACAGTGTATATATTGAATATATTTCTGATTATTTGACAAATGTATTTGTATTGGATAGTCTTTTAAAATTGTTTAATTTGCACACATCAGCAAGAATGGCTATAACTTAGTTCTATGAGATTTCTAACCCTTTGTTAATAAATGACTTTGTGGGCGAAAACGTAAATTAAAATGTGTTTATTTGTTTATTTTAAATTTTCAAAATCTACTTCCCTTTAGGAAGATTTATGACATATTTGTAAAACACCAAACCAAACAATTTACATACCCCTCCCCCAACCTGACATCCCCCCCATTCCCTTGTCGATGATAATTGAGTCACTAATACAGTACATGATTCCTGGCGAACTTCATGGCTTATCCCCTCTCCACCCTGACACAAACCCCATTCCCTTGTAAATGATAATATAGTAATTATAGTACATGGTTCCTGGTGAACTTCATTGTTAGCATCCCTTCCACCCTGACACAAACCCCATTCCCTTGTAGATGATAATATAGTAATTATAGTACATGGTTCCTGGTGAACTTCATTGTTAGCCTCCCCTCCACCCTGACACAAACCCTATTCCCTTGTAGATGATAATATAGTAATTATAGTACATGGTTCCTGGTGAACTTCATTGTTAGCATCCCCTCCACCCTGACACAAACCCCATTCCCTTGTAGATGATAATATAGTAATTATAGTACATGGTTCCTGGTGAACTTCATTGTTGAATGGATAGCAGTGATAACGAGTCAGAAATATAGTTCCTAGTTCCTGGCGACCTTCATTGCTGAATGGATAGCATTGACAATGAGTCAATAATATACTACATGGTTCCTGGCCAACTTCATTGCTTAATGGATGGCATTGACAATGAGTCAGGAATATAGTTGAACGATATACCTGACTCATTATTACTGGTTCCTGGCGAACTTCATTGCTGAATTGATGGCATTGACAATGAGTCAGTATTATAGTTCATGGTTGCTGGTGGATTTCATAGCTGAGTGGATGGCATTGATAAGAGGCAGTTTGGGACCAGGGCATTCCCCGGTTAGGTCATCTAGATGGGTCGCCCAAACACCGACACCACCGAGTCCCTTAGACACAGCCCAGCGAACCTACGGAAGAAAGGAATATTAAACTGGATCAGCAGGAACCTGTAAACAAAGGACGTTTATAGAAGGTTCTTTACGTTAACCCTTTTGTTTTCGAATTCAAACTGTTTAATTACGCACAACTAAATTAAAGATGTGTAGAATGGTTGTGGAAATAAAGTTTTCAAGTTCTTTATTGCTTTAAATTGTTTAGCTTACTAGCTTTATAGTAATACAGCATGTGCAATTATTGTAGTAATAGAGCAGGTATAATTAAATAAATTTACAATACTGGATAATGGTGGGGAGCGCTTTAGCGCTTCCAAAGCAATACATTAATACATTAAAATACATTATATGGATAGAAAAATAAAATAAAATAAACCATACATAATTCATATATGCATAGAAATTGCATTAAATATAAAGACCTTAAAACGATTTAACTTTCACTCCACCCACCGAACAAAAATATGAAATGTGCCCCTGTTAATTTATTGGTGCCCGTTTGTGTTGAGTTGGTTAAGACCCTATACTCCTAATTTAATTTTTTTTTCAAAACATTTCAGACTAAGTTCAGCCCAGAAACTATTTTTTAATAAGTATGAAGGGCTCAAGGGGATAGGATTTGTTTGCGATTAATTCATTCATTCATTAAAATTAATTGATTTGTTTGTTTATTTATTGGGGGAGGTATGCTAAACACTGTTGAACAGTATATATAAATTTTATTTACCTTTTCTGCAACACTTTTCTCGTTGGCGTAAGAAACCCATGTCTTTCCTTTGTACAGGTAAGGAACCCCGGAAGTTGAATCCCACACCGAGACGGCGCCAAGTTTTAAAGCTGCGCAGCTCTGGTAATAAAAGAAAACACATTCATTATCAATGATTGACAAATCCAACTTAAGGTTCAAGTACACTGTCTGGACACACGCCTCAGTCCATGGTCAGTGGATCTGTGATATTAACTGAAGTATCCTGAGTTTGGCGGCCATTGTAAGATGTTTTCGACTAATAAAGCCTTTTTGGCAACTAAAACTACATATTGAATACATTTTCTTGTTTAGAATACCAGTATCTGTATATCCAGTGTATTTGCGACCGTATGATAATGTTTGTAGTAGGCAGTTTTCATTTTACTTAGTGATATATACATTTTTCCAATGTTTAAAAATGTTTAGAAGATAAAATCCGGTTTAGATAACTACAAGCATTAGAACGACAACAAACACCTTTGTTATACGGACACTGATATTCTAAACAAGAAACTATCGTTTATATGTAATTTTAGTAATCAAAATTGCTTCCTATATAGTAACCATGGTTACAATTACAGCAAACTCGAGATAGTGCCTTTAAAACTCTACACCAAATTGTTTACTCCCTTTGGGCTAGAGTCGGTGTAAATGGAATGCAAGTCCATAGGACTCCATCTTCTAGGAATACAAGTCCTAAAACGTAAACAAAACATAGAAATACACCAGTTTTGAAAGTCTGGGTAGTACTACTGTTCATAGAAAATGGAGATCTGATAGGACTATTTTTAATAGGAACTGAAGTCCTACGGACACCGGTGTAATTCTGGAATATTAATCCAGCACCTATACTAGCATACAGTGCGATGGCTTAACCAATGTGAAATGAAGGAAGGAAATGTGTTATTTAACGGCGCACTCAACACATTTTATTTATGGTTATATGTCGTCAGACATGTGGTTAAGGACCACACAGATATTGAAAGTGAAAAACCCGATGTCGCCACTTCATGGGCTACTCTTTACGATTAGCAGCAAGTGATCTTTTACATGCACCATCCCACAGACAGGATAACACATACCACGGCCTTTGATATACTAGTCGTGGTGCACTGGCTGGAACGAGAAATAGCCCAATGGGCCCACCGCCGGGATCACTTCCAAGCTGACTCTCGAAGGATGCAGATGTGCTGTGAGAACGTGCTGATGTCTCTCCCCCACCCCCCCCCCCCTGGGGGCTGTGCTGCGTGTACTTGGTCCTTTGTCCAAGTACCGCATCGCACAACGAATGGAAGAAGGAGGAGGCGACCTAAGACTACCCGGGGGGGGGGGGGGCGCTAACCTGGCGGCTCAACCGCCAGAGGCGGTCCCTCCTGTTCCGAAGAGGACGAGACCGACAGGGTCGGTTCCGGGGGATCCAAAGCCGGTGGCTCAACCACCGGTGGCGGGTCCTTCTGCGTCGCCGCCCCCATCTACTCGACCGAAGCACTCGCCAGTGGCGGCCCCTCTTGCTTTAGTTCCAACGCAGATGGACACCGGGCATGTGGTCATTAATGACCGGGCATGTGGTCATTAATGACCCGCCTGCGAGCCCACCAGCGCCTCCGGTTGTTGTTGCCCCAGCGGCGGTCCAGCGGGAGCCCAAGAGGAGGAAGATGTCAGCGGCTCCCATACCGAAGACATCCGACCGAACCGAGTGGACTCTCGTCTGTGACAAGCTGCCAGCGAAGTACATACAGGCAGTAGAGGGCGACTTCACCTGTAACACGCAAATCAGGGGTCCGTGGAGCGACAAACTTTGGCGCCAACTTCCAACTGGACAAGGGAAGTACCAGATACAGGGGACCAAAAGCTCAGACAAGCTCTACGTGACCGCGGAACGGGACGGACTGTTCAGGCAGGGACTCCTTAATCCAGTCATGGATAATACGACTTTACATCGTATTCTCAAGCTGGTGCTTCAAGACATTTACCAAGGAGTCGTAGAACGGAACAAAGATTACCTGACTGGAGCACTCCCCAACTTCAGACCTGAGCAGTCCATCACCTCGCCATGAGTCCCGAGGCGCAACCTTATCTAGGACAGGTAACCTCCTTTTTGGGCTTAGTTTGACTTTAAAATAATTTGGCCGAGCTTCAAAATTCGTATATTTTTTTTTTTTTTTATAAATAGTCCAACACACTTCATTTTGGCGCCCGTTCAATAGCTCAAATCACCTTAAAACCTTTTAGGCCGAGCAGTCAAAATTACTTTTGCATTTAATTTCTTAGTCCGGACATGATTGGGATGCAGTTATTCTCCGTAGAACCAAGGAATCGAACTTCAGCCAATTACAGCATGGCCTTTACTTGGTGTCTACTAGTCGGTCCGCGCAGTCGCTGGACCTTTACTAAATGGGATCCCCAGTCTGGAGCTCCACGCGGCAAGACGTGTTTGTTTCGCTTGTGCACACTGCACGTGCTTTCGTGTGCTCGACTTGGGGGTCCTTCATTTCGTAGTTTTTGTCAGCGAAATGAAGTTTTCTACTGGGATGTATGCGGCCATTGGAACTGATTGAACGCCGGAACGCTTCTCGTTTCGACAGCCTGCACCACCAGATTGGATTCTTTTTTTAGCGAGATTCCTTGCCTCCACGTCATTTCTCCGTCTGACTGTCGACTTGGTTTTTTCGTGACTTGTATGACGGCCATTCTGCAGAACGCCACGGTTGTTCGCGTTTAGTCTCTACATGTCCGAGCCTGTCCTAGCAGCACTGGAAGATTGACCGCCCCACTCTAAGAAGAAATAGGAAGCGGGGTCGGCCCCTACTACTCTTTTTCTAGACTTTACCTTGCTTTATAGTGATACCATCTCGTATCCTCCGGAGTCGGGCCCGTCCGCACCACTATACCAACCCATGACGACTAGACTATACCCTAGTCTGATACTCTCTCTCGTTCAGACGGATCCGGCTTCTCAAGATCTGTATTTCAGCACAGCACTACACCTTCAACGTCTATTGACTGTCAATCTAGGGGTTTTCTTGACCGGATGCAACCCATCTCGTCCCTTTAAGCTGTGCACCCAAACGGCCTTAACGAGGCCACTCACGTGGACATATCGATCAGACTTTAAACTTTTAGATCTGCTTTCAAAATTTTATGTCGAAATTACTTCTTTTAAAAAAAAAATATTATTAAATAGTCCGATCCTCTCTTCTTTCTCTTATTTAATTTTGGACTGTCCTTCTAAAATGCTCCAAATTATATAAATATTCGGCCGAGCAGTCAATTCTTTTTATTTTTGGCTTGTAACCTTTTTCTTTTTCTTTTATTTATTCTATTAACTTTTTTACTAATTGATATTTTCAAAATTCTGCCCATTTTACCCCCCCCCCCCCCCCCCCCCCCCCCGTCCATCCCGAGTCAGGCCACCAATCTTATCCGAGGTCGGACTCGGGATGGGCGTGTTCGAAACCCTAGTGGTATATGGGCACGTTAAACTAGTTATCATCATCATTACTAAATGGCTTTATTCCAAATTCCGTCCACTTTAAACTTACTTACATTCAATGTGCATATAACTCTTCATACTTACATTCAATGTACATGTAACTCTTCATACTTACATTCAATGTGCATGTAACTCTTCATACTTACATTCAATGTAAATGTAACTCTTCATACTTACATTCAATGTGCATGTAACTCTTCATACTTACATTCAATATGCATGTAACTCTTCATACTTACATTCAATGTAAATGTAACTCTTCATACTTACATTCAATGTGCATGTAACTCTTCATACTTACATTCAATGTGCATGTAACTCTTCATACTTACATTCAATGTACGTGTAACTCTTCATACTTACATTCAATGTGCATGTAACTCTTCATACTTACATTCATTGTACGTGTAACTCTTCATACTTACATTCAGTGTATGTGTAACTCTTCATACTTACATTCAGTGTACGTGTAACTCTTCATACTTACATTCAATGTATGTGAACTCTTCATACTTACATTCAATGTACATGTAACTCTTCATACTTACATTCAATGTTCTGTAACTCTTCATACTTACATTCAGTGTACGTGTAACTCATGTAACTCTTCATACTTACATTCAATGTACGTGTAACTCTTCATACTTACATTCAGTGTACGTGTAACTCTTCATACTTACATCGGTGTACGTGTAAACTCCTCTGAGTCGCCTGACCGGACCCGGATCGCCTTTTGCGACCGCCGGGGCGTGAAGTCCATGTTGTTTCGCATTGGCCAGGGTGTAAGACCGCCCGTATGTTGGAATACCAACCAAGGTTTTTTCTGGAGCTAGACCCAGTGCCAGATACACCTTCACAAGGCCAGACTGAAATAATATGATCAGATTATATATATATATATATATATATATATATATATATATTAATTGCACAGCGATAAGATGATGGATTGAGCAGTTGGTAGTGAGTTCCTGATCGGGTCAGTGGAACGACACCAATAGAGCACATTGATTTATTAACCATCGTCTATTGGATGTCAAACATTTGGTAATTTTGACATTTTAGTCTTAGAGAGGAAACCCGCTACATTTTTCCATTAGTAGCAAGGAATCATTTATATGCACCATCCCACAAACAGGATAACACATACCACGGCCTTTGATATACCAGTCATAATGCACTGGCTGGAACGAGAAATAGCCCAATGGGTCTACCGACAGGGTTCGATCCTAGTCCGACTGCACATCAGGCTATGGCTTTAGCACTGGGCTACGTCCCACTAAAAGGAACAGTCAAACACTATCTTGAGGTACTTACTGTTGAATAATATGGACTCTCTCCTTTAGGAGCCACTAGTGCGCTGTTGTAGCCGGTGATGTTGTCCACGTTTGGTATGTACATGTGGAAATCGTAAGCCATTATTGTAGCAAAGTCGATATTTCTTAAAGATAAGAAAAACGCCCAGCATAAGTACATGCATGCAAATGGATCAATCTAATTAAAATTAGCTCCACCAGTAGAGCTAATTTTAATCAGATTGACAAATGGATATATCCATCCAACCATCCATCCACATAAACACATGCACGCATGCACACACACACACAGAGAGAGACAGAGACAGACACTCACACACACACATACACGCACACACACCCACCCACCTACACACACACACACACACACAAACACACACACACACATACATGCACATATACATATATAATACCCTTATATTTACAAACACATTACAAATTATATATTCTCACATTAATTATGCAAAAATTATATGTAATATTTATTAATTTATACTTATTTATTAAAATAAATATAAACAAATCGTGAAATATGGTCCTTGGAAATTTGAGAAATGCACCAAGAGGTGACAAAACAAGTAAGCTTTAAAGTTTTCACAAGAAATTTTTTTACCCACTTGTTAAGTATGGTGTAGTCGTATAAGGTGGATGCTTGGTATTTGTTGTTACCCAAAGCCATCGAAATCAGAAGAAGGTCCGCGCTACGGAGTTTGGCATCACGAGAAGACATGTCTCGAAATATCTGCAGTCATAGAAATGAGAGCAGGTCAACTTGCCCCTAAACCAAATTGTCCCCTATCAACTCGCCCCAGCAGTCGCCCCACACTGTTTAGTCAACCCATATCATCACCGTTTTATTAATTAAAGATAATTATAGTGTAAGCAATAATGTGCATTAAATATTGTTGAATATCAATCTGATTAAAATTAGCTCAGCTGGTCTACCAGTAGATCTAACAGCACTGCGTGGACTCCCATGTCCAGATGACATTTCGTCTGTAAATAATAATTTAAATATCGACCAATCACACTTCGCCTTTTATAACGTGATTTAGGAGCATAGATATTTTAAAATTAGCTGACGAGACTATGCGACCGCCGTACCGCGAAACATATCAATACGTACGGGCATAATGAAGGGGGCGGGGGGGGCGGGGGCGGCGGGGGGGGGGGGGGGGGGGTGTCTAGACAATGGCAGGCAGAGGTTTTAGGTGGTCTAGAGGTATGCTTCAAAGGAAAATTGTGAAAACTATATGTCCTCAAATGCAATTCCTGCATTCTACAAATAAAATTCAATACTTTTTAAATGCATTTTTAACGACATACATAACCCGAATATTTTGCGATGTACATGTTTTATTGTCAAACGACTGTATAGGACTTTGTATTTAAACGTTTATATTGGTTATAAGTTTCTATATGGTGAATCTTTTGGACATTATAATATACGTTTTTTAAAATTGAAATTTTAATATTTAATCTAAAAGAAGAGAGAAGAAAATCGTACCCTGAATTGTATTTAAAATATTCTAGAAACCCTTACCTGGATAAATTGCATAAATTTTGATTTTTGTGAGAGTTTGGGGAATTCCCAATCAAAATCGACACCATCAAAGTGATAATGTCGTAAAAATCCAATTGCATTGGTCGCAAATCTGAAATTGATAAGACAAAACTGTGAACAGTGAAACAAATAATTATACGTTAAAAACTGCAAACCAAGTAATATTTTAGTGATATATGTCAATAATGTTAAGAATTCGTAATAAATGTTCTGTGGGGGTTTCCATTATCCGTAATAGGCCTTCTTAGTAAAATTCTAATGGTTATAGTTTGTAATAAAAAACCGAAAGTCTTTAAATATATAATCGGGTAAATTCTGCCGGTGCCGATCTTTATCATAATCCTGACTTTCTGATACTGTATTACATAGTCTTCAATCCGAATTCCTATAGTATAAACTCCAATGTAACAGATTTGCCCAGGAATAAAATGCCTAAACAATTACTATCATAACATTCCCAGGTATGCCCCCACCACCAAAATATAAAAGTACTCTTTTTGCCTAGCTGAAGAATAATCTATTTTCTGTGCAAATCCCCCCTACCCCCTCTCCTCCGGTTATCGTTGTTTACTGCCCTATCCCTAGTTAATGGGTGGAGCCTTGATTGTGGTCATGTCCCCTCCCCTGGGCCTCGGCCCCCTCTTGTCTGCCACACTTAGATTCCCAATACCGACGTGGCACCTCCCATAAACAACGAAACTTCCTGTGAGGCGGACTCGCCCAGTATAAGAACCTCACCTCCAATTCCCCTAGGGTTAAATAAGTACATATAGACCTAGAGACATTTTAAGTTTAGATCACCCGGCCAAAATTGTGCAAAAAAAATTTTCTTTAAGAAATAGGTACTTTATATTTGGAATGCACAAATAAATATTGTAATGTCCCCTAATAATTTTGGCTTAAATTTCAAAATTGCCCCTATATTTCTGTCCCGGACCACTCCTGCTGGCTATCCAGAGGATGGGCCCGTGACAGACATGCTTGAAACCTTAGTGGTATATGAGCATGTAAATAAATATTGGAATGGAATGTGGTCATGTGGTGGGTGAAATGTCCACAAAACGGATCTTTAAAATATATTACTGACCTCTTCATTGTGTCCGTGTCTGTAACCACGCTAGGGAACCCATGCTGCAGACTCAGCAACACCTTCAGTTTGGGGTTCCATTTTTTGAAGCCCACTAGAACATCGTAGATGGCCAAGTCTCCGGGCTTTTCGGGGACGATCGTGTCGTTAGATATACTCCCGAACGCATAGATGACGTGCGTGCACAGCCGATAAGGAACTTCACTTGGCGGGAAGTATGACGTGTTGTGGTAATAGCAGACGATATTCCCGCCTCCATTTTCTGATAAATCAAAGGGTAATTTAAGGTAGCTGGGGTTAAGGTGTTTAAGAAATGAAACAGTTTGGGTTTGCTGTAACCTAACAAGATGACAAATTAGAGATGTTTGCTACCTATATTTTGTAGGGGCAGATTTAGAGCACAAAAGCCCCTCAAAACAAAAACAAACAACACGCCAAACAATAATAATAACCCTCCCAAAACAACAAACAAACAAAAAACTCCCCAAAATACCCCCCAAACCGCAACAACAAAAAACACACCAACACCCACCCCCCCCCCCCAAAAAAAAAAAAACACCTCCAGATCCGCCCTAAAACAAATGTTAAATAGCTATTAAAAGCGTTAAATCTACCCTGCTGAAAACGGTAACAGCAAAAGAAGATTCGGGTTCTTCCAAAAATGGTGATATGAAAGGAAAATAAGTGTTTATTTATTTTCTTTAACGACACCACTGGAGCACAGTAATTAATTAATCACGGCCTATTGGATGTCAAACGTGTGGTAATTATGACCAAAAGTCAACAGAGGAAACCCGCTACATATTTTCCTATTCCTAATGCACAATAATATAATCACTGGAGTTTTCCCAATAAAACCAATCAAATTTATGTCATTGCTTTATTCCGTACTTGGATATACCGGCCTCGGTGGCGTCGTGGCAGGCCATCGGTCTACAGGCTGGTAGGTACTGGGTTCGGATCCCAGTCGAGGCATGGGATTTTTAATCCAGATACCGACTCCAAACCCTGAGTGAGTGCTCCGCAAGGCTCAATGGGTAGGTGTAAACCACTTGCACCGACCAGTGATCCATAACTGGTTCAACAAAGGCCATGGTTTGTGCTATCCTGCCTGTGGGGAGCGCAAATAAAAGATCCCTTGCTGCCTGTCGTAAAAAGAGTAGCCTATGTGGCGACAGCGGGTTTCCTCTAAAAAAAATGTGTGTGGTCCTTAACCATATGTCTGACGCCATATAACCGTAAATAAAATGTGTTGAGTGCGTCGTTAAATAAAACACTTCTTTCTTTTTCCGTACTTGGATAGGAATTTGAAAACCCCCAAATATATCCTCTCTTAACGTCACTATAATCCGTAGGGGAACAGCCGTCAGACAGTAATAACGCTCATTCAGTAATTTATCAAATTAAATCTTACCTATTGATGTAGAGCAAATAGTCACCAGGCAGGTAAAGATCAATGCTCCGACGAAACACCTGTAGAAGGTGAAAAACAAAATGAAAAGACAACAGCAGATGATTTATAAATCATCGGCCGTAGGTTGTCAAACATTTGGTAATTCTGGTCTTCAGAGAAAATCGTTAAAGGGACATTCCTGAGTTTGCTGCAATTTTAAAGATGTTATCGACTAACAGAGACTTTTTGACGACTGCAATTACATATCAAATGTATTTTTCTGCATAAAATATTAGTGGCTGTATATTAAAAGTGTTTCTGATCGTTCTAATATTTGTACTAGGTTAAATTTCATTTTATTTCCTAAAAAAGATTTTTTTCGTACGTACGAAATTATTTGAAGACAAAATCCAGTTTGGGCTTCTTACAAATATTAAGACGACCAGAAACACATTAAATATACAGACACTGATATTCTAAACAAGAAAATATATTTAATATGTAAGTTTAATCGTAGAAATATTTGATTAGTCGGAAACATCTTACAATGTAGCAAACTCGGGAATGTCCCTTTAATTTTTTTCATTAGTAGCAAGCGATATTTTATTTACCCAGACAGGACAATAAGGAAGAAGGACATGGTTTATTTAACAACGCACTCAACACATTTTATTAACGGTTATATGGCGTCAGACATATGGATAAGGACCACACAGATATTGAGAGAGGAAACCCTCTGTCGCCACTTCATGGGCTGCTCTTTTTGATTAGCAGCAAGGTATTTTTTATATGCACCATCGCACAGACAAGGTAGTACATACCACGGCCTTTGATATACCAGTCGTTGTGCACTGGCTGGAACGAGAAATAGTCCAATGGGCCCACCGACGGGCATCGATCCCAGGAAGGGAAAGGGTCTTATGTATAACAAGGGGCAAGCAGACGATACCAGTGGCGGATCCAGAAAATCCATTGGGGGGGGGGGGGGGCAATGCCATGAGGTGGAATGCCAAGGGAACTCTGGTAGAGGTTTGGAGGGGGATCGTAAAAAATGAAAATTAATATATAATAAAATTATAACTGTCGCAAAATTAAGGGCCTGGCCCCCTAGATCCGCCCCTGATAACACCTTTTTAGTTACGCCCATTGTAATTGACAGTGGAAGACCGTATAGCCACAACCACACAAGGAACTTCAATGAGGATGTGAAATAGACGGAACGCATTCAAGCTGGTAGTAGTATAAAGGGGTTCCCCGCCTCCTTGATCAACAAACTCCAACAATAGAATTGTTGACATTTTTAGAGAAATAATACTTTAAAAAATATTAATCACTTATTTAGAATAAAATATCAATTTATATTCCAGGTATAAAGGATGGACTTAACTTGAAATTGTTAAATTAACTTTTCTGTAAGTATATACATGTATATTATAACCTGTTTCGTAGAATGTACGACAATGCGGTTATAACACGAGCCTAACGATAGTCACGGTATTACTATTAGTATTGTAGCATGTCCTGTCGTTGTAGTTAATAATAATAACAGAAACAAAAAAAAAACCATGTCATACACTTACTTAAAAGTTCCCATGATAAACACGAGCGTGCGCCTTCACCGCCGTTCTACCTGTCACGTTTAGATGACTAGACTTCCTGGTTTTAAACCAACTATTAAATTACCATTATTATCCCTTCTTCCTGCCTGTGACTCAGTCTGTGTAGGTCATTGGTTCACGTCTATCAACGACATGGTCTGTGTAGTTTATTTGTTCACACCTCGCACATATAGGTTGCACTATACCAATTAATTTCCGGCTGGGTCGAAGTTCGAGGTGTACCTAACTTTTGATAGAGAAGTTAACACCACAAGTCCTGTGATTGGTTATAAATGTGAGTGTGTTGGTTGCAAAAAAAATTAGTTTCATCTGGGCTAAAAATGTATGCAATTTTATTTGATGTAGTACCACCGTGTCAAGTAGCCGTGTGCTTGGAACATGTATGGGGTACCTGTAAAAAAAAGTACTCAAATTTTGTGCGAAACTAGGGGTGTTGCAGAAACATCTGGTTATATCGAAAATGAGCCATGAAAGGTACCATTTTCTGCAGTTAATACTTTGAGGTAGGGGTTGTAGTACTGATATTTATGGGTCACAGTTTGGTTGATATATTGCATATAGTGTTTTTAAACACAAACGTTAACATGGTCGCCTATGGGATTTGAACTGGTATAGTCCAACCTGTACTACATAAGCCGAGTATTCTCTAGCGTTATTACAGTTTATTAGGTGAGAATAAAAGTAATAATGTTAGAGGACAATCGAGCTGATACTACACTGGTAAACTCACAAGACAAAACAAAACATTTACAGCTGTCTTCATATCTGTATCAAAAAAAGAAAAAAGAAAAAAAGAAAAAAGAGAAGAATTTTAACCTAAATATGTAATTTGCTGATAATTTGTTTTACATTAAAATTAAAAGTGATTATGCGAGTTAGTATGGGTTGAAAACTTAAAGGGACATACCCTAGTTTTTAAACACTAAGACATATTATTTACTATTAGAGCCGTTTTTGATAACTGAAATCATACTTTACTTAGATTTTATTGTTTATATTATCCATTTCCGTACATTCGAAGTGTTTTTGGTGATCCTGGTGTTTTTAATATCATAAAATGCATTTCTCATATTTTTAAAAACGCGCGTGTCTGAGAAGTAACAGTTATGGAGTAAAGTTTTAGTCTATTTTTAGAGGGTATTTCACCATTTCAAAGTCACAAACTTATGTTTCACTCAATTGTAACTTTATCCAAATGTGTTACAGGTTTGTAGATTAACTAAACTTAGTGTGTATTTTCATGAAACTAGGGTATGTCCCTTTAATTATCTGTCTTATTAAACTGTCTTTTAATACCAAAGTTTGTTTTGTTTAATGACACCACTAGAACAAATTGATTTATTCATCATCCGCAATAAGTTTGTCAAACATTTATTAATAATTCTGACACAGTCTTCAGAAGAAACCTACTACATTTTTACAGCAACAACGACAACGACGACAACAACGACAACAACGACGACAACAACAACGACGACAACAACAACGACAACAACAACAACGACAACAACGACAACAACAACAACGACAAAATTGCACATTTATTTATTAAAAGGACAAAAAACAAATGGTCAACAACAACAATAGCTTAGTTGTCTTTTAAATATTGTCAAGCTCAATATACTGGGGCAGTAATAATAATTTTCCTGGATTGATTGCAGTTACTATAGACAATGGTTCCTGGTGGATTTCATAGCTGAGTGGATAGCATTGATAAGAGGCAGTTTGGGACCAGGACATTCCCCGGTCAGGTCATCTAGATGGATCGCCCAAACACCAACACCACCGAGTCCCTTAGACACAGCCCATCGAACCTACAGAATAAAATAAAATAATAATTTTTATAAATTTATTTTAATTATAAATAAAATCCGTGTCATCACAATGGAACAACTAGTTAGATACACATATGTTCAGTAAAACATATATATTTTTTTATTGTACGGTCAGAATAGTTATTATTATTATTATTATTATAATAAGATTATTATTATTATTATTATTATTATTATTATTATTATTATTGTTGTTGTTGTTATTAGTATTACATGTATTATAGTAAGATTAAATGGGTATGTAATAACATTTACCAGTCAACCATTTGGCACGTGGCACATGACAAAGCAAGTCTGACTAACACATTTTTCGATTTCTTCTGGAAAAGACACAGTGATGGTGTGGATAGGAAAGCTATGGAATTTGCAATTTTAATTAAAACAAATAACAGTCAAAATAAAATATAAGAATAAACCATTATATTATAAAAGGAAATAATATGAGATTATATGTAATGTTCTGACACAACAACAAACTTTGGAATAAAAATACAAAGTAATTTTATTTCGAATTTTGGCTGGTCATCCCATTCCCAAGATGCTCTACGGCACCTATTGTTATACTACCTCCGGTAATAGTTTCTAAATGATCATAGTTTCTACACTGATATCGACAGTAACACAATATACATTACAATAAGTAACTTTAAATAAAATTAAATAAAAAGAGGAAATTGTTAAATATTAAAGAAAACAGATTTACCTTCCCTGCGACACTTTTCTCACTGGCGTAAGACACCCAGCTCTTTCCCCAGTACAGGTAAGGGACTAGAGACACAGGGTCCCACACCGAGGTGCCGCCAAGTTTCAGAGCTGCGCAGGTCTAGAAATATAACGGAATATAGATACATGTATGTAAGACATTTAAATTAACTCCCCTGTATGCATGCATGTATGTATATATGTATGTATGTATGTATGTATGTTTAGGGTGCGGTCTCTAGCCCAGTGGTAAAGCGCTGGCTTGATGCGCGGTCGGTCAAAGGTCGATCACCACGACTGGTTTATCAAAGACCATAATGGTGAATATAAAATACCCCTTGCTACTAATGGAACCGGCCTCGGTGGTGTCGTGGTTAAGCCATCGGACATAAGGCTGGTAGGTACTGGGATGCAGCCCGGTACCGGCTCCCACCCAGAGCGAATTTTTGCGACTCAATGGTTAGGTGCAAGAACACTACACATTCTTCTTTCTCACTAATCACTAACAATTTACTAACACCTAACCCACTGTTCTGGACAAACAGCCCAGATAGCTGAAGTGTGTGCCCAGGACAGCGTGCTTGAACCTTAATTGGATATAAGCACGAAAATAAGTTGAAAATTTCAATAATATTTAACAAATTGAACAATGTAGCGGGTATCCTCTGTAAGAATATATGTCAGTATTTTCAACCCAGTGGGAAAGAAACTACAATTATTCAACCAAAGAACATTGGATTTGGGGGAGGTGTGTGTGTGTGTGGGGGGGGGGGGGGTCACTTCGAGGTTTTCACCCCCAGCCCCCACCAGTTGGATCTGCGCCTGTCATGATTTCAATGGCGAATATATTCAGCTCATGACTTTACAGTGTGTCCTCTTTATTCTTAAAAACTATACTAGGCACAATACGTTAAGGGACACTACGTATGCGAAGGGTAGCCCACTCGTTGTGCCAGTCGTATGGAAAAACTCTTGCTGTTAATGGATGATGGAATGGCTCACTTACAGGCATCTCACTATTTGTCTCATGGATAAGCCATCATTCAGACATGGCAGGGCTCGAGACTGTCCAGTATACCCAGTTAACGTTTTGGTGGCATGGTTATCCGAAGCCAAATTGCAAAGAAATTTATACCCTCTCAACTGTAATCAAACATGAAACGTGTTAACATAAAAAAAAGGAGATTCACGTGTACCGTACAGTTTTCAGTCAGGTACCCTGCTTAGTCAGAAAAAAAGTTTTAAAAAGTCAAACATTCTTGGATTTTGTTATGCATTTGCCATACGCTTTCTACCGGCAACTAAATAAGCTGTGAATAAAAGGCTCATGTACATACAATCTGAAATGCTTTAAATTATTCAAGTATGTAACCAACTTTTCATTACCTATCACCGCATCTGGCGTTATATATATATATATATAAATTGTTTTGTTTTTTGTTGTTGAAAAAAGCAAGGTAACATTTGATGCTGGTCCTTAACTTGTCATGACTAGTATAGTATGTGCAGTACTTACGTCAGTAAACGTGTAAACTCCTCGGAGGTGTCTAACGGGACCCGGGTCTCCGGGTTCAATCGCCGGGGAGTGCAGTCCATGTTGTTTGACGTTCGCCAAGGTGTACGATCGCCCGTATGTTGGAATACCAGCCAGAGCTTTTTCGGGAGTTAGACCCAGTCCCAGGTATATCGCGATAAGGCCGGACTGAAACACATACATAGTACAAAGAATGGTGGCAATAGACAGTTGGTCGTTATAGACAGGTTTGATTAAAATACACATGGTAAAATTAGGTTCAATATATAATGGAACTTGTAAGAACATGCATCTTGTATTGCAATAACCTATTTATAACGGGCGTTTTTGGTTAGAGGATGTGTGTCCAGGACAGCGTGCTTGAACATAAATGAAACTGTTTCAGGGAAATCAACATCTGTATCGCTAAAATTAAAGTGTTGTATCATTCAGCATATACTGCTGAATTTACCTGGGTATGTGGGTATGACAATTTATGTGGGTATATGGGTATGACAATGGGTATGACATATTATGGTATATGAGTATGACAATGTATGTGGTCCACGTACATCCAAAACGCAGATATATAATATAATAGAAAACAATACTTCCTTAAAATGGCTCAGCATTTGACTATAAATTAACTTATGTACATTATCAGTGGGGTGTAGCTCAGTGGAAGTCCTAGAGGAGTCTTGACCGGGGAAAAGGTCTCCTCGGAAGACCAAAAAATACCAAAAGCCCCAAAACAAACAACGACACCAACACCAGCAAGACATTAACGACGAAAAAACACTATAACCTAAAGTTTTTAGGTGTTTTTTTTGCAAGTGTTATCTCAAAGTTGCACAGTGACGGCTTCCCCCTAGGGCAGGACATAGCCTGGTATACCAGGACGGTGCACATAAAAGATCCCTTGCGGGTTTCTTCTTTTAGAATATATGTCAAAATTACCAATACCAGATAATTAATAAATCAATGTGCTCTAGAGGTGTTGTTAAACACAAAAAAACACAACAAAATAACTGGTATTTCAAAGGCCGTGGTAAACGCTAGCTGTTCTGTCTGGAAAAGTATATTTAATTGATCGTGTGACGAAAGCGGTTTTATCCTTCTAATTTTCTAGACAAATCGCAAAACAGATTTAGTGTTCCTAATGGTTGTATTCATAGATTTTCATCTCAATGCATGTTAAAATATAAATAAATTTACTCAAATTAACACCTACCAGTCGATAATTTACAAATGTGCTGGTGTTTCTTTAAATAAACAGTTGTTTACTTTACGTACTTACTGTTGAACTGTTCGGATTCTCTCCTATAGGAGCCACCAGTGGGCTGTTGTAGCCGGTGATGTTTTCCACGTTTGGTATGTACATGTGGAAATCGTAAGCCATTAGTGTAGCAAAGTCGATATTGCTTAAAAAAAAATTATATTGTTAAACCAGGTTCAGACGTAGCCTAAAGTAACTGAGGTGTGTGTGCGTGTCTGTGCGTGCATGTGTGTGTGTGCGTGTCTATGTGTGTGTGTGTGTGCGTGTATGTCTATGTGTGTCTATGTGTGTATATGTGTGTGTGCGTGTGAGAGGGAGAGAGTAGAAAACAGACAGAATTCAGTAATACAAGAATTTTCTACTTATTTTTGATGAAAAGCATTTCTAAACAGTTTGGTGGTTTTCGTATTTTTGTTGGAGTATATTAAATTACATTCTCTGGTTACCATATTATAACCTCATGTACAAATGTGAAATACAAGCTCAAATGCACTTTTAAAAAAGTCGTGTGTGTTCGCTATGAACGGATATCGTCAAACGTATACGCTTGATTCGTCGCCTGTACCGCCATAGCTCGGCAAAGCACAAACGACAGCCTGTTGTTGGTTTCAGTTAACACGTGCGTTTGCCGATTTCAAATTGTAGGGTTCGTCTCAAAAAATTAAAAGAGAAATCTTGCGCTGTACGAAGAACGTTCGGTTGAGGATACGGTACTAGAGTCTTTAGATAAAACCGGTTTGATCTTGACAACATATTATCGACAGTCGTACCTTCCTATTTCAGAATTGATATTTTATAAAGTGTTAGTAGAACTTTCAAAGTTTAGTTTGTACTAGTAACACATTAATCATGTATATATTTTAAAAATAAAATATACTAAAGTAGACAATGAACGTTTTCACTTCTTAATTTTACGTGTTAAAATCGACAAATTCAAATAAATATTATTTCGTTTGGAAAGGGTAAAGTTGGGGCGGGGGGGGGGGGGTGTTGTTTAACGACATCAAAGATAAAGCATATTGATTTAATAATCATCCGACCCCATACAACCGTAAATAAAATGTGTTGAGTGCGTCGTTAAATAAAACATATCCTATCCTTCCTTCCATCTGCTGTTGGATGTCTAACATTTGGTAATTTTGACATATAATCTTAGAGAGGAATCGGGTGCCTGTGCAGGGAGAGGGTATTGGAGGTCAAAACCCTTACTTGCCCAAGCTTAAAAAAAATTGAAATGTATTTTTTGGGGGAGCATGGCCCCATATAAACTTCGCTTAACACAGTCTATAACCCCAACCCCGCTGAAATCCCTGCACACGCGCCTTGGTAACCCGCTACATTTTTTTTTTAGCAAGGGATTGTTTATATGTACCATCCCACAGACAGGATATCACATACCATGGTCTTTTTGTATACCCGCCGATGGGGATCGATCCTAGACTGACCGCGCATTTCCAAAAAACACCTTTTTAGGTCTAAGTAATGAATAAAAATAACATATAGTCTTAAATTTTTTTACGTAAATCGAACACAGTACCCTCTTCCTCTACCCCTAGAGCGTTACGTAATTAGTAACACCCCCTTACATGTAACGCATATGCCAACAGCTGGCCACTGTCAAAATTTCAAGGCAAATCCCCCACTCACCGACCCCTGGAAAGGCGTTGTACTATACCTCTATGGATATAAACGTTTTGGAGATATGAGACAACCCCTCAATCAAGGCAGTTAAATTTGTTCAAAAATTGCGAAATCTCACGTGATCTCTTGTTGGGGAATTCTATATTTGTGATAAGCCAATGAAAACCGAGATCGGTACGAGCCCGTCAAAAGTGTTCCACTTTCAAAATCATGGCTTTGTTTTTGACCTGGATAAGCCAGCGTAGTGAAACCAATGCGGAGTGCGGCGTCATATATGCACCAAACGTAATTATCTCGCCTTCATGTAAAATTCTTTAATCCCATTGGTTGTTTGCCGTTGGACAAATCCCTTATCCCCCTGTGGGCGGAGCCAAATTCTCTTATACCCCGTCTGTAATTTCCAACAGTTTCCAGCCGCCCCAGTTAATGCTAAAGCAATAATTAGATTATAAATAACATTGATAATCAACCAAGTATACATAATTAATTTTATTTTTACTATAAAATACACTATTTCAATACTTTTAAAAGCTGCAATGTTGAACTCGGCCACCTAATTACGGTCGTGGTGTTATTGTATTAATGCGCGATTAGCAACAGTTGTTGCTTTTTTGTTGTTTTTTTAATATTTTTATTTTTTTACTACATACATTTCTAATAAAAAAAAAGTGTTTTTTATT
This sequence comes from Gigantopelta aegis, assembly GCF_016097555.1. NCBI lineage: Eukaryota > Metazoa > Mollusca > Gastropoda > Neomphalida > Peltospiridae > Gigantopelta > Gigantopelta aegis. The sequence goes on from NC_054707.1 coordinate 24,467,615, forward strand.
TTTGTTATTAATATCTGTTTCAGACAATTTCATATTACAAACATTTGAAGTTAAAAACTCGTTTATCGACGGAACTATTTTTCGTCACTGGCAAGTGGTTTCGTTCGCGTCCGCGTGGTACGGCTCCGTTAATAAATTGTTAACAATTATTTTCTGGCGTTATTTTTATTATTTGGCTATATGGTTTAACATGTCGGCAAGATAAATTCGTTGTAGAAGCATCTCTCGGGGTATATGGCTTTTTATGTACCCTCTGTGTGCTCTTTTACCCCCTCGCCTTCGGCTCGGGGTAAAAGAACACACAGAGGGTACATAAAAAGCCATATACCCCTCGTGATGCTTCTACAACTTATATTGGATGTTCTGTTTTATATGCTTAAAGGGACATTCCTGAGTTTGTTGCAATTTTTAAAGATGTTATCGACTAACAGAGACTTTTTAACGATTGTAATTACATATCAAATATATTTTTCTCAATATCGTATTAGTGGCTGTATATTAAACGTGTTTCTGATCGTTCTAATATTTGTACTAGGTTAAATTTCATTTTATTTCCAAAAATTTGTTTTTTCGTACGTACGAAATTATCTGAAGACAAAATCCATTTTGGGCTTCTTACAAATATTAAGACTACCAGAAACACATTGAATATACAGACACTGATATTCTAAACAAGAAAATATATTTAATATGTAAGTTTAATCGTAGAACTATTTTACAAGTCGGAAACATCTTACAATGCAGCAAACTCGGGAATGTCCCTTTAAATAATAAAATTATTCCAGGGAATGCAGTTTTAAAAGATCCTTTGCTACTAATGGAAAATATAGTGGATTTCCTCTGAAGAGTACATGTCAGAATGAGGGGCGGGTGTAACCCAGTGATGAAACGCTCGCTCTATGCGCGGTCAGTTTGGGATCGATCCCCGTCGGTGGGCCCATTGGGCTATTTCTCGTTCCAGCCAGTGCACCACGACTGGTATATCAAAGGCCGTGGTATGTACTACCCTGTTTCTGGGATGGTGCATATAAAGGATCCCTTGCTGCTAATCGAAAAGAGTAGCCCATGAAGTGGCGACAGCGGGTTTCCTCTCTCAATATCTGTGTGGTCCTTAACCATATGTCTGACGCCATATAACCGTAAATAAAATGTGTTGAGTGCGTCGTTAAATAACACATTTCTTTCTTTATGTCGGAATAACCAAAGTTAAAGTGTGTTTTGTTTAACGACACCACTAGAGCACATTGATTAATTAATCATCGGCTATAGGACGTCAAACATTTGATAAATCTGAGGAAACCCGCTACATTTGCCCTAATGCAGCAAGGGATCTTTTATATGTACTTTCTTTCCCACAGACAGAAAAGCACATATCGCGGCCTTTGACCAGTTGTGTTGCATTGGCTTGAACGAGAGAAAAAAACCCCAATCAGTTGAATGGATCCATTGAGGTGGTTCAATCCTGCGACGCAAGGACCTCAAGCGAACACTCAATCGACTGAGCTAAATCCCCCTCCCCTCCCCCCTCCCCCCCCTCCAGAACCCAGTAATACAAGGACCTCGTCAGCTAGACAAAAAATAGCATTTCTATACTAAAAAAAAAATTCTTCTTAATTTCGATGGAGAGCATTTCTAAACAGTTTGGTTTTTTGTTTCGTATTTTCGATGTACTACTTTACTACTAATGGAATTAGCGTTCTCTAAAACCCTGTGACCTGATAATGATAAATACAACTTGGATTTCCTTTGAAGATCACATATCAGAACGACCAAATGCTTGACATTCAATATCCAGTGATAAGTTAAGCAATACGCCCTAGTGGTTTGGAACCAACTTTAAATTAAATTTGCAGTCATGAAATATATAAAATAGGACAGATGGCGAAGTGAACTTTAGCCATTGTAGTAGCCAGAATTATACACGTGACAGGCTGACACCCCCCACCCCCCACCCCACCCCCCATCCCCTGTTATGGCAATGACTTTAAACAGTTCAGGGGGACGGGACGTAGTCCAGTGGTGAAAGCGATCGCTTTATGCACAATCGTCTCTGTCGGTGGGCCCATTGGGCTATTTCTCATTCCAGCCAGTGCACCGCGACTGGTATATCAAAGACCGTGGTGTTTGCTATCCTGTCTGTTGGATGGTACATATAAAAGATTCATTGCTACTAATGGAAAAATGTAGCAGGTTTCCTCTCTTAGACTATATGTCAGAATTATCAAATGTTTGACATCCAATAACCAATGATTAATAAATGAATGAATGTTCTCTAGTGGTGTCGTTAAACAAACCACACTTTAACTTTTAGGACGGGTGGCGAGGTCTCAACGTTAGCTGTTGGAGTAGCCAGGATCAGAGAGCCTCCCGCCCGACCCCAACCCACCACTATGCTAGTAACCGTTAAACATTTCAAAAGGAAACGTTACTCACTTGTTTAATATGGTGTAGTCGTACAAGATGGATGCTTGGTGGTTGTTGTTCGGCAGAGCCATGGAGATCAGTAGAGCTGTCTGGTTGCCGAGTCTGGAGTCAAGCGATGTTTGTGCTCGAAATATCTGTGTAAAATAAAAGTAAGCAGGAACTGAGAGAAAAAATTATCAGCTCTGTGGTAGAGCGTATTTTGAAGTGTAATGGACAACAGGACCATACCCCATACACTACAACTATTAATCTGCCTCTGTGTTATAGTGGTTACGATATCGTATCTATGACTGGTAATAATATGTTCGCATCAACAACCAACCCTTGAATTGCCCATGCAGTAAACAATGCCGAAGAGATTGCCTCGGAGTTTTTTTTTTTTTTTTTTTTTTTTTTTTTACTGTGGACTATATACTTTTTTTCCACGGCATGCTTTTTGCCATGAACATTTTCTTTCAGTTGCAGAGATTGAGTTGCAATACATATCTACTTAGGTTTACGGGTGTACCATACGTGTTTCAGGCGCAAAGGTTTTTTGACAGTGACACTGGATAAAATAAAATTGCATATATTTATTGTCCAGATAAAACACATTATTATATAACATTTAGTGAAATATCTTAAAATATCAGTGAAATAAAAATGTTATTCCTCTCAGTGACGATAACACCTTTGAGAGTGAAAATTTCACTATTTCACTCTAAAATGTGTTATCGTCACTGTAGAAAGTGTTATCTTCACTGTAAGAAAGCCGGAACTATTTTGCTGTTGGCATTTTAAAAATAAAGGTAAATTGCCAAAAGTTGCATAATAAATAGAAAATTTCATGTTTTTCATCTCGTGATCTCTTTAATAAGTTAAGTCCTCTCAAAAATCGATCAGTGATTTTTAATTTTTATTGTTGTTTAGTGAACCTGAAATGTGGTGAATCATTTGCACACAATAGCACATTGAGCATTTAAGAATTTAACAGCAGGGATACAGTAATCCAGATCTAAAGCCTGCTTAAAACATATTAATTCTTACCTGGATAAACTGCATATATCTATTTTTTTGTGAGGCTTTGGGGAATTCCCAATCAAAATCGATACCATCAAAACCATAATGACGCAAAAATCCAATTGCGTTGATGGCGAATCTGAAATTGATTTTTAAAACGAAGAACAAGAAGCTTTGTTTTGTTTAACGATACCACTAGAGCACATTGATTTATTCATCATCGGCTATTGGATGTTAAACATTTGGTCATTAAGACATATAGTCTCAGAGAGGAAACCCGCTACATTTGTTTTCATTAGTAGCAAGAGATCGTTTATATGCACCATCCCACAGACAGAATAGCACATACCACGGCCTTTGATATACTGGTCGTGGGGCACTGGCTGGAATGAGAAATAGCCCAATGGGCCCACCGACGGGGATCGATCCCAAACCGACCAATTCATCAAGCGAACACTTTACCACTGGGCTACGTCCCGCCCCGATTTTAAAACGAGGACTAACACATAGATGAATGGAATCTGAGGAGTGGAGCATAGCCATGAGAAGTTAGTCTCTATAATATCACCATCTTAATATGTTTATGCTGTGCTGAGAAAACAAAACATAGTCTCATACAGAGTAAGATAATTTTTACAACTATTACTGATCTCATTTATCATCATTTTAATATGCTTATGATGTGCTAAGAAAACAAAACATATCTATTTATCTTTTGTGTTACGTGATTAGGTGGAAAAGAAAGATAAGCCATCATTCAATACTTTCCACTCTGAATTTCATTAGGCCTAATACAGCTTAAACTACGATACTATAAAAGGTCCATACCCAGGAATAAGGTGACACATTATTTTATCACATTCAAGGATGAAATGTTATCTAAAAAAAAAACATTTCGCACTTCCACCCTTCGACCCTGCCGAATAGAAGCCTATACATGCTATAAACCTCTTCACTAACCACTAACAAACTAACCACTAACCCACTGCCCTGGACAGGCAGCCCAGAAATCTGATGAGTGTGTGTGTGTGTGTGTGTGTGTGTGTGTGTGTGTGTGTGTGTGCCCAGGACACCGTGCCTGAACCTTGATTGGATATAAGCAGGAAAATAAAGTATAAACAAACTTCTTCATTGTGTCCGGGTCGGTTACAACATTGTTGAATCCAAGCTGCAGACTCAACATCACTTTGAGTTTGGGGTTCGAAGCTTTGAATCCCACGAGAACATCGTACGTTTCTGTGTCTCCAGGCCGATCTGGTACGATCGTGTCGTTAGATATACTTGCGAATGCGTAGACGATGTGCGTGCAAAGCTGATGCGGAACTTCGCTTGGCGGGAAATATAACGTCTGATGATAGTAGCAGACGATATTCTTGCCTCCATTTTCTAACAACAAAAAACACATAAAGACGAATTTATTTTTGGCAATTAGAGGCAACGATTGACGCCACAAATTGCCAGAAAAAGGTTAGTTTGTTTTATTTAACGACACCACTAGAGCACATTGATTTATTAATCCTCGGCTACTGGAAGCTACTGGTAATTTTGACATTTAGTGTTAGAGAGAAAACCCACTACATTTTTTCCCATTGATACCAAGGGATCTTTTATATGCACAATCCCAGACAGAATAAAACACACACTACGGCCTTTGATATACCATTCTTGGTACAAATTTCCAGAAATGATCTGCAACCATCATCATTTATATAATGAACTTGATCGTCGGGTTTTAGCCAGTGTCTATTACCCCCCCCCCCCCTTTCGACCGATGAGGGTGGGGCTAGGAGTGAGTGGATGGTGAAGCGAGATAGTAGACTCTTCGATTTGATGACTGACAATTTAGGATAAGCTTGTCGTCAGGGTACCACATCGCCTAATGCAAATTGTCCGTGACTATTAAGGTTGGGTATATTTAAATGATAATGCGGCACTTTAATAAAAAAGAATTCATTGACATAACTGGTTCCTTTCCCAGCTGTTTTATTATGAAAAAAAACCCGTAGAATTTATTTAAGAACTCATGAAATAAATGCAAACCTTTTGCATATTTTCTTATTGTATTTAAAAGAAAAAAGTAAATCGAGATTAAAAGAAGTAATGGAAGATAGTGCAGCGGTTGCAAAACGAAGTACTAGTAGGCGTTATAACTGACAGAGTAGGAGTTGGGGGTTTATCGAGAGCTACAGACAGTCAGAAATGGGGGGGGGGGGGGGGGGGGGACGGCTCGATGGACCGGAGTCTGTTACCACAGTAATGTGCAATGTAGTCCACTTGTAATGCATATAGTTGGTGAAATTGTTGGACTAAGAATAGAACAAGTTGTAACAAATTAAAGGGTCCGAAAATTGAATGGCGTCGACATGCGTCGCTATTTGTCATGAAATCAAAATAAGCCTACATATTATTAGCGATAAATCACATCAGGCGCAAAGGCTACAATTATGATAACTACATAAAGCCTGATTGTCCAACAATTAAGTGCACTGCTTTATTCAACGGGGCTTAGGGTTCACAAAACGTAAACATTTATTTTATCATCTCTTTGACAGTCTAACGTCGTCTGCAAATTGAAGTATGCGCATGACACAGCGGAAATAATGTAACATTGCAACGTTCAGCCAGCCGTTTTTTGCTAAACGTTTGCAAACATATTTTGACTGGTAGTTCCCGAAATGGTCATTCGGTTTAATATGTAGCGTAAAAATCTGTCTTCCAAGACTAGCGTTAGCGACAAACCGCTGGCTAAACTTACTCCTGGAAAAAAAACCTGTCCCATCTGCGCAGGCGCAACAGACTAAGCAGTAAACCAGCCCCAAGTTCAGCCAGCAAACGTTTCGCTAAAGCTACTGTCACACCTTGCCCGATGGCGTTAACGGACGTCCGACGGAGAGCAGAATTTTCAATCCGTTCTTCTCCGTTCACATGCGTTTCCTGTCCGTTTGTCGTCCGGCGAATGCGTTCCTTGTCAGGCAAGGTTCGTGTGTTCCTCGTCCTGTACTTGTCAGTTCGCATTCGTTGATGTCCGGTGCACTGGAAGGTGCAAGGGAGTACCAGCAATCCAATCAGGTTGGTGACAGGCGGAGGGTGATATAGTGCTATGTGATTTGGAATGTCCCGTAGGATTAAACCAAAGAGAAATGGTGCGCATTTTAGTGAAGGAAATTTGGCGCAATTTTGATGGTCGTTCGAAATGAGAAAGGTAGACAGCTACATATAGGTTTTGAATTGTTCAATTCACCGGACAATTTAGACCCGTTTTGTCCGTCACGTGACCTGTATAAATACGTTCGAAGAACGTTTTGTCAGTTTCTCATGCGTTCCGCTTTCGTTTTGATCGGATCTTGTCCGTTACTCGTACGGTAATGTCCGTTACAGTGGCCGGTAATTGTCCTGTACTTGTCCGATGATTGTGCGGTCATTGTGCGTTTTATCCGCTAAATTTCGGGTGTTCTTCTGTTCGAAGGGCCTCGAGCAGAAACGGAGACGACTTTCACCACCGGATAATTTTCTTTCGCCTCGTCGGACGTCCGTTAACGCTATCTATCAAGATGTGACAGTAGCTTAACGTTCGCGAAGTATTTGATTGGCTCCTAATGTGACCATTTGGTTTACCGTGAAGCGCATAATACAGTCTAGCGTTTGCCAATAGTACTGCGCACGGGTCAATCGCCAGTTTCACAGCGTGTGGCAATAGTAAAATAGTATTAATTTTTTTAACTTCGCGGAAAATCGCGCAATTCCGTTTCCAAATGTAAATTCCGTTTCACAATGGGAATTCCGCGGAAAATCACTGGGTCTAGTGTGCTCATATATCAAAACAAAATATATTTTAAAAACAAAGGCAATGAGCAGTTATGGACGCTGTATTCGTGGGAAACTCAAAGTTTTCCTAAGAAATTAACCCATAGAAGCCGAGCTATACATTCAGACAAAAACCAAGAAAATATGAACTGGAGTCTGAGCAACTGTGGCGAAAATAGACGTCGGAAATGAGGGTAGTAAACGTCGCATGCGACGCGCGACGCCTTGTTTTGCAACCACTGATAGTGATGAGAGTTATGTGAATACTCCTAAATGAATTCGTCAGGTTACAGAAAATAATACACTTTAAAGGTTGGCGAAATTGGGTTATATTTTATACTGACATGAAAATAAATCTAATCAAATGTCCTTTTATTCATCGTGATCAGTTATGGAACAGACTTTAGTTAGTAATTCACTAAAATTATGTTGTAATACTTTACCTATTTTCGTCGAACAAAAAGTCCCAAGACTAGTAAAGATTAATGCTCCAACGAAACACCTGCAAAACGAAAAATGAACATAATATATAAACTGCAATACTTATTATAATAGTAGTCTGCATTTCTGATATGTAAATAAATCTATATTGTGAAGGCAAAGTTTAATACACCTACATAAGCGTACAAGACAGAGGGCAGGGAGGGGAAGGGACTGGGTGGAGATATATGGTCCAATTTAACAAGCAGACTGCAACGAAATAGTAAAACGTACCCCATCCCAAACCAAGGATACGAAGAGTGGGTTAAGGAACAGTTGAAATGCAGAAAAGGGACAGTTGGATGCACAAACATAGCCAAGACACTGCAAGGCAGATATAACATTTCTTACACACCTTTTGGTGAGAACATCATTTAATTTGTTATTTATGATGACACATAAACACACCAATAACACATATGTATGAAATCAGTTGGTTTCTCCTTGGCGATAACCCAGTACACACAGTCATACCATCCATTCAAATAAGCACCGTCGAAATTGATAGCTCTGTGACGTATACGTTTGTTCGTTTTGTTTTGTTTCAAAAATAGTTTAAATAGTTTATTAACCCCAGAAACATATATGGTAGTGTCCGGGTTGGGACCCTCATATCACTACCTTACAGACGTATAAGTTAACCTGGAACTGATTGCTCGTATATGGTAGTGTCCGGGATGGGGCCCTCATATCACTACCTTACAGACGTATAAGTTAACCTGGAACTGATTGCTCGTATATGGTAGTGTCCGGGATGGGGCCCTCATATCACTACCTTACAGACGTATAAGTTAACCTGGAACTGATTGCTCGTATATGGTAGTGTCCGGGATGGGGCCCTCATATCACTACCTTACAGACGTATAAGTTAACCTGGAACTGATTGCTCGTTGATGCCTTAAATGGACATACCCTAGTTTTTAAACACTAAGGCATATTACTATTAGAGCCATTTTTGATATCTGAAAAATACTTTCCTGGTGTTTTCAATATCACAAAATGCATTTCTCATATTTTTAAAAACGCACGTGCGTCTGAGAAGTAACAGTTATGGAGTCGAGTTTTAGTCTATTTTTAGAGGGCATTTGACCATTTTAAAGTCAAAGACTCATGTTTCACTCACTTGTAACTTTATCCAAATGTGTTACAGGTTTGTAGATTAACTAAACTTAGTGTGCATTTTCATGGGCTGAACCCAGGGTTTGTTCCTTTAAGCACAAGCGCTATAAATAAGTTTCAGACCACATTAATAATTTTTGTTCTCCAAATTTCAGATGCCTCTTTTTACCCCCCCCCCCCTCTCTTTTCTCATTTTGGGACAGATATGCAGACACAGGTCAGCTTGTGTCCCCAATGCTGCGTGTTTGAACATTACATTAATATAAGCACGTTAAATTCAGAATTTTGATCTGACGGTTCACATACAAACGTGAGTTTTAGTTTTTAAAAAACTAAAAAAACTTTTTAATTTGTTTTAAACCTGGGTTTTTTTCAGGATATGTAAGAAATTCAATATCCGTTAAATACCATTTATTTTACAACTCGTTTAAAAACTACCCAACTGGCATTCACTCGTTAGATACGTTTTGAAACAACTCGATGTAATAAAGTGGTATCTAAGTCCACCTGTTTACAATTCGCTGTGTACTGAACATTAATAAGTATGGTTGTTAACGGGTAATTCCCCATCTAGGGCGACTTGATTTACACGGACAAAGTCCAGTAATAACATTATTGACACCATTGATGAAGCAAAAATAACTTATTCGAAATAACATATTAAATATATTAATATTATTACTTCGGATATCAATAATCAACTTGATTGATAATTTTCTGTATATCAACGCAATGAACTTTGTATACAGTTATTAACAACATAATTCACTGGGGGGCGTAGACTTAAGCCTACATGTACGGGTCAGACAGACCTAATATACTATTTGATTGTCTGAAAAATATAGCATGTCATGCTTTTAGTTAGGGACAATAGATATAACAATATTTCACACACTAGTACTTACTTACTTAAGAATATCCATGTTATGTTAACGCGAGTGTGGGCTATCGCGACACGTCTTTTCCCCCCACCTTTCAGTGACTCAATTTGTGTAGAGTTGTTGGTTACGTCTGAACTCGGCTTGTGTGGTATTTTTGTACAAACGAATCATCTTGTGTCCATCGTTAAAAGTTTGTTTAGTTTAACGACACCACTCAAGGGCATTGATTTATTAAACATCGTCTATTGGATGTCAAGCATTTGGTAATTTTGACATTTAGTGTTAGAGAGGAAACCCGCTATATTTGTTCATTAGTAGCAAGGTATCTTTTATATGCATCATCCCATAGATACGATAACACATACCACAGCCTTTGATATGCCAGTCGTAGTGCACTGGCTGAAACGAGCATTTTGTGTCCAGTTCAGATCACAGATAGGAAGGCGCATGTGCAGACATTTAAGCAGGACGGGGGTGGGGGTGGGTCTAGACTGTTTTGAGGGAAGTTTTTATGGGGTGGGGTGCGGGTGGGGAGTTTGGCGAGTCATTCTTCCACATAAAATATATCAAAGTGTTACATGGTGGACAAAACTTTAAAGTCATCTCAGGATCTTCTTTTTGTCTCGTCCGGAACACACTGTTTAAAGCAAATAATTAAAACATTTCAGAAGATTACAACCACCACCCCCCCACCACTCCAACAAACAAACAAAAAATAAATAAAAAATACAACAACAAAAAACCCAAAACAAAACCCAACTGTACACAAATAGCTCTTAGCAAAAAATAATGACTAAGTTACACAAGATTGGATCGTTCGTTTTAGTTTTAAACTTATTTGGAATACTCATAGTGTTGCGGACGGTACAAAAAGGTGTCCGTTATATGTAGTGACCCGTTATAAGTTTGTAAAAGAGCTTTATGATTCTTAAAGGGACATTCCTGAGTTTGCTGCATTGTAAGATGTTTCCGACTAATAAAATATTTCTACGATTAAACTTACATATTAAATACATTTTCTTGTTTAGAATATCAGTGTCTGTATATTCAATGTGTTTCTGGTCGTCTTAATATTTGTACGAAGCCCAAACTGGATTTTGTCTTCAAATAATTTCGTACGTACAGAAAAACAATATTTTAGGATTTTTTTTTAAATGTAACCTAGTACAAGTATTAAAACGATCAGAAACACGTTTAATATACAACCACTAATATTGTATGCAGAAAATATATTTGATATGTAATTGCAATCGTTAAAAAGTCTTTGTTACTCGATAATATCTTTAAAATTGCAGCAAACTCAGGAATGTCCCTTTAAATGATTAATTGTTTTATCTTGTAAGTTTTGTGGCAGAGCGAACATATTCATAGTTTCACCTTTGTCTTTGAGATGTAATCAAATACCACTTACCTATGTTTTCCAACGCTCAGATATGTCTTTTAAAAACATAAAGTTTGGTTTTGTTTAACGACACCACTACAGCACATTGATTAATTAATCATCGGCTATTGGATGTCAAACATTTGGTAATTCTGGCTCATAGTCATCAGAAGAAACCCGCCACATTTTTTGCATTAGCAGCAAGGGATCTTTTATATGCACTTTCCCACAGACAGGAAAGCACATACCACGGCTTTTGATCAGTTATGGTGCACTGGTTGGAATGAGAAAAAACAGTCAGTTGAATGGATCCACCGAGGTGGTTCGATCAACTGAGCCAAATCCCACCCCTACAACCAAATAATTTAATTTTCTAGTAGAAATTATTTTAATTCGAAAATCTTTAGAGAAAATGGGCGCAATCGGTTGAAGCGAACACTCAGTTACGCTATGCCAAATTAATGTAGCCGACAAGTCTGCTGTTTTTGTGCAACTCATATGTCCCTGTTTAACGACACCACTAGAACAAATTGATGTATTAATCATTGACTATTGGATATCAAACATTTGGTAATTTTTGACTCGTAGTTTTAGAGGAAACCAGGTTTTTTTTCCCCATTAGTAGCAAGGTATCTTTTATATGCATTTTACCACAAACAGGACAGCACATACCACATCCTTTGATATATCAGTCGTGATGCGCTCAGAGAATGGGTCCAACGAGGTGGTTCGATCCTACGATGCAAGCACCTCATTGAGCTAGGTTCTGCCACCAACGTTTTATGGAGCAAAAGACACGTAACGCTTTGCTTGCTGTCCAGTTTTATTGTCGGAGTATGTCAAACGTTATCACATGGCTTTGTGTTCATACTGAACGCACAAGACGAAATATCAACTGAAAAAGTAGATACATTGGATGTAAATTCATGTTTCAATTTCATATTCATTTCATACTATCATATAATCATTTATAGATTTTATAAATTGTTTGGATAGGGACTTGATGAATATCATTCATCACTGTAACAAAATATTTTGCTTTATATTTGCTTTATAATAGTGTAAAAGTGTGTAAATATAAAAGTGTGCCCCCCACGTTTTGGCACCTTGTTACGCCACTGATGTTTTACTCGTTTTGTCGTGACATGCAATTAGTGGTTTATCCTTTAAAATATATGTGTTTACAAATCCTCGCAAGTTACTAGCATTAATACGTTGCATGTCTCGATATGCACCATAAATATCTTTCAAAACGTGGTATTATCAGTGGGAGACAATATCTAAAAGTAAATATTTAGAAATACGCACAGACGGATAACCATAAACGTCCCAAGCTGAATACAGGGGTAAGTTCAAGATGTGGTATATTGAGGTCGGCTGAAAAAAAACAAAACCCAAGAAGGAGAAGAAGAATTAAAGCCTGGTGCGCAGTCAGGCTAGGGTCAATCCCCGTCAGTGAGCCCATTGCGCTATTTCTTGTTACGCCTAGTGCACCATAACTGGTATATCAAAGGCCGTGGTATGTGCTGTCCTGTCTGTAGGATGGTGCATATAAAAGGTCCCTTGCTACTAATGTAGCGGGTTTTCTCTCTAAGAATATATGTCAAAATTAGCAAATGTTTGGCATCCAATGTCCGGTGATAATTTTTTTTTTTTTTAGTGGTGTCGTTAAACAAAACAAACTTTAAGTTTGACACCTAATAGCCAAATTGTAGGGTGTTTTTTTGCTGGGGTGTCGTTAAACATTCATGCATTGGTCCCCATCCCCAATGTATGCTAGTTGTTGAACGTCATCGAATTCAGATATTTTTGAAGCGAGAACCTATATAAAGTTAATGGTCGAAACTATGCTGTATATTTGCATGTTCCAGTGTATTATTCGAATGGGGTGGAGGAATACGGAAGATGCTGCCAGAAGAAAGAAGAAAGTTTCAATTTGTTTTAGATGTATCATTGTTTTAACAGGATACAAATTATCCGTATAACATTCAATACAGACTTTGAATTAAAGGTGTGGAGTAAGGCTATGTGTATGTGAACGTGTGTGTGTGTGTGTGTGTGTGTGTGTCTTTCTGTCTGTTCTGTCTGTCTCTCTCTCTCTCTCTCTCTCTCTCTCTCTCTCTCTCTCTCTCTCTCTCTCTCTCTCTCTCTCTCTCTCTCTCTCTCTCTCTCTGTATGTGTGTGTTTGTGTGGCTGTGTGTCTGTCTCTCTCTTTCTTTATGTGGGTGTCTGTCTGTGTGTGTCTCTGTGTGTGTATGTGTGTGTGTGTCTGTGTGTGTCTGTGTGTGTATGTATGTGTCTCTGTGTGTTTCTCTGTGTGTGTGTGTGCGTGTGTGTGTGTGTGTGTGTATGTATGTGTTTATGTCTATGTGTGGGTGTCCGTGTGTATATGTATGTGTTTGTGTCTGTACGTTTATATATGTGTATGTATGTATGTATATATGTGTGTGTGTGTGTGTGTGTGTGTGTGTGTGTGCGCGCACGTGTGTGTGTGTGTGTGTGTGTGTGTTTGCGCGTTTATATCTCTATATGTGTGTAAATGTGAGTGTGTGTGCGTGCGCGTGTGTATATATGTGCGTGTGAATTAGTGAACTGTAAGCCGAATCAAAGATGATTTAAAGACAAAATATCGACATTAAGTTCCTTTTACTTAACATTAAAATGTAAACAAAACCCTTCTTTCTCCACTTATTTGTGTTTATATATACTTCAACCCTGAAAATAAACTGAACTGTATAGTAGATAATAAATATCGTGAATAGCTGGATGACTGGATATGGCTGTGTAATTATATCGTCCTTTCTTTTCACTGTTTATACGAAATCAGCTTAGTCATACTGAGTTAAAATTCACAAACGCAGTCACGGACATGCAATCTAGGGTGTGCGTTTACTGACCGAGACAGAGAAACAAGAAAACAGGAATATATGTTTACATCAACTCAACACACGTTTAGTCAGGTTACCAGTATTATTAATTGGGTGTTCGTTGTTAAAAAAAAGTTAAAAGGTGAAGTTTATTTTGTTTTAACGACACCACTGGAGAATATTGAGTTATTCATCATCGTGTACCAGATGTCAAACATTTGGAGGAAACCTGGTACATTGGGTTTTTATTAGCAGCAAGGGCTCCTTTATATGCACTTTCCAAAACAGGGCAGTACATACCAGGCTCTTTGTCATGAGACAGTGGATGGGACAGGGGAAAACATCGTCTACCGAGAAGATTCGATCCTATGACCCGAACACACTAGACGAGCACCTTTTAATTTGTTTTTAATTAACGGATTGTACTATATCTCGCACCTTCTCCATTACACACACACACACACACACACACACACACACACACACGACTCCCACAGATACACGCACACACACACACACACACACACACACACACACACACGACTCCCACAGACACGCACACACACACACACACGACTCACACACACACACACACACACACACACACACACACGACACACACAGACACAACGCGCGCACACACACACACATACACACACGACTCACACAGACACACACACACACATACACACACGACTCACACAGACACACACACACATGACTCACACAGACACATACACACACACACACGACTCACACACAGACACACACACACACACGACTCGCACACAGACACACACACACACGACTCGCACACATACACACACACACACACGACTCGAACACACACACACACACACACACACACACACACACACACGACTCGAACACACACACACGTACGACTCACACATACACATATCACAGACACACACACACGAACACACACACACGCACACGCATTCGACTCGCACACACACACACATCACATACGCACACACACACACACACACACATACACGCATACATACACACGCACATATCATAGCCATTAACGTACCAGACGTGGACCACTGGTTGGAACGGGCAAAAAATCTAGTACGATGATTGCCACGACTATTCATAGCCGTACCGAGACAAGTCGACGGCCAGATGTCCCCACAAGAATAATATAAAAGGTGTAATATTTAGTTTAAAAGTACTCTTTTTGTCTGAGGAAACCCGAATGTCCAGCGAGTGAGCAGGAAATAGTGCAGAGGTGTGTATGTGTGTGTGTGTGTCGGGGGGGGCGGGGGGGGGGGGGGGAGCGAGGGTCTAAATCGGGTCATGCTCGTCCCAAAATACTTTAAACTTGAAAATGTTCTTGGAACGGGGGAGAGGGTGGGTCGACCCCCAATCCGCCCCTCAGACTTCACACGCCGCGCCTGATGTTATTCTGTCCTGATTCTTTTTACTGCCCCATACCCCCTCTCCCCCCGCCCACCCCCTTTCCTTTCCCGTGATTTTGTACTATGAACAGTCCTGCATCGCTTTGAACAGTTTTTACAACGGTGTTACACTCTGCTCTTTAAGAAGAATTAAATATAAAAATGATAATACAAATTTAAAGTAACAATGAATGAAATATCCGGGCCTATTTATCCCCCATCTCAATATAAGTAACGACAGAGGCAATTTTACCAATGACGCCAAGCGCTCAAGTGTACCCAAACGAAATAAACGAGCGAAGGGCTAAAAGTAACATAAAAAAAAAGAGTCCTTTTTTTTTTTTAGTTTTATATTACAAATGAATCCATCCTCGTTAGCTATCTGTTTTCAGAAGGTGGGGATATTTCGTAAATTGAATTATACGAATTGTCTATGTGCAATCGGCCGTTTTATGATCTCTTGTTAAAACGTGCGGTGATCTTCGCTTTACGCACATTTGATACGCTTTGCTCGCTTACAATGTCTCCCAGACAATCAATTCAACGCGGATGACCCATCCAACTATCGCCAGCCTCCTGCCTCCGAGCTTTTCGTCTTCCAGCCAAGAACTGCCGGACTCCTGGGTTAACCACTGATGTGTGTAACAACGGGACCGTTTAATAGTTGGACTCGGGAGAACGCTCCTTCTTCTTCGGTGAACGACGACGAACAACAACATAAATATGTAAGTATATTATTATTATATTGCTAATTTAGTGTCAGTTGCGTGTTAAATACACAAGACATAACATTATTGCTAAATTAGTTTAATAGATTTTTATTTATTTATATATATATACACATACTTAAATGCATGAGTGATTATATTACAGATGCGAAGTGTTGGATGACGGGCTTATTCTATTGTGCATTTTATATAGAGAGTTTAAAAAAAAAATTGTGTGGATTAAAAGAAAATGCAAATTTTAAAAGATTCTTACGAGATAATGTAGACCTCCTGAAGATAAAATAAGAAGGATAATAACGTATCACCATGGAGAGTGCCTCGACTTTATTAAAGGAAGCTACTGACAGTTATTAATATCAAAATTTCATTTGGACTTTGCTTTGCGCAGAGATACGAGATGGTTTTACTTTTGATTTGATTTATAGGCAAACTTGGGACTCTCAGTTTGAAAACAGCATTTCAAATCCTGCAAGGTGCTCGCAGGAACTTTTCACTTATCTTTCTCAATTAATCTTCTCTGTGCATGACTCACGATATTGAGATAAACGTTCATATTTAATGTTTCCCGGGGATTTCAATACTTTTGCTCTGTTATGTTAGTCGCGTTCCGGCTCTATCTCTCTCTCTCTCTCTCTCTCTCTCTCTCTCTCTCTCTCTCTCTCTCTCTCTCTCTCTCTCTCTCTCTCTCTCTCTCTCTCTGTTTCTTTCTGTCTGTCTGTCTATCTCTCTGTCTCTCTGTCTCTCTCTCTCGCTCTGTGTCTGTCTCTCTCTGTGTGTCCGTCTGTCTGTCTGTCTGTCTGTCTCTCTCTCTCTCTCTCTCTCTCTCTCTCTCTCTCTCTCTCTCTCTCTCTCTCTCTCTCTCTCTCTCTCTCTCTCTCTCTCTCTCTCTCCTAAGCATTCTGCCTTCCTGGGTTGGCTATCTATACGGCAGTAAACAGAGGTTTCCACAAGAATCCCAGTGGCGGATCCAGAAAATCCATTTAGGAAGGCCCCAATGACGAAGGGATTCCTCGGATTCTACAACATAATTTAAAAAAAAGAAAAGAAGAGCAAACTTTAGTGTTTGTGTGTGTGTGTGTGGGGGGGGGGGGGGGGGGCAGCTAGTCCCCCGCTTAGATCCGCCACTGAATCCTTTTCGAAAAATATTAAGTACATGCAAAATATTCATCGTGTAACTATTAAAATATCAGCCAGTTCTTTCTTTGTCACTATGAAAATGCAATTCAGATGCGAATTATGACGTCACGTGTTAACTTGTCGGGCATCCTTGTTGAATTTTAAAATAATATAAATATATAAAATGGTATTAACGAGGGGAAATGAGTGTATTTGTTTGTTGACATTATTAAAGGTATAATATTTACATTTCATGACAAAAATAAATAAATATGTTTGGTCATTATGCGACTGTGAAACTGCTCCTATCCTTATGTCCGATGGTTTAACCACGACACCACCGAGGCCGGTACAAATATCAATGGTTAACGCCGTCAGGGGGTAGGACGTGGCTCAGTGGTAAAGCGCTCGCCTGATGCGCGGTCGGTTTGAAATCGATCCCTGTCTGTGGGCCCATTGGGCTATTTCTTGTTCCAGCCAGTGCACCACGACTGGTATTACAAAGGCTGTCTGTAGGAAACCTTGTCTGTGGGATGGTACATATAAAAGATCCTTTGCTACTAATGGAATAATGTAGCGGGTTTCCTCTAACACTATATGTCAGAATTAGGGCGAGGCAGCTTGGTGCATTGTCGGTCTAGGATCGATCCCTGTCAGTGGACCCAGTGGGATATTTCTGCCATAATGCACATAAAAGACCCCTTGCTTCCAATGGAAAAATGTAGCGGGTTCCCAAATAGCCGATGATTAATAAATCAATGTACTCTAGTGGTGTCGTTAAACAAAACAAACTTTAAATTTAACTTTTTTCACGTCGTCAAGGTAGGACAAGGTACGCGCTAACCGGTTTGCTGGCTATAAAAGATTACTTGTTACTAATTGGTAGGTTTAGCCTACATTTGGCCAGTCAGTAAATATTTTAAAAAGTGATGAATAGGACATTTCATTTCGTCGGTCAGTTAAGCTAAATTAATGTGTGCTTCTTTCAAATAGTTCAAACAATTTTTAGTTGTAAGGAAATACGCGCGTGCGTATATGACCCGTGTCAACACGATTTGAACTAAGATTGTTATCAAATAATTCATTCAGTGAAATACCGGACATAGTTACTAATATTATATTACCTAGACGCGTTATATTTGAATCCATTTAACTGAATTGTTCCGCCTGCTTAAATTAGCTTTGAATTTAACAGAAAACAACCTCATGCATAGTTCCCCTGGTGAGCTTCGCTTGGAATTCCTACATACAGAAAAAAGGGAGTAAAGTTTAGGTTTGTTTAAAGACACCATTAAAGAACATTGGTTAATAAATAAATGGATATTTGATGTCAAACATTTCAGACGCGCGTGCAGGGTGGGGTTGGGGGTCAAAATCACCCTGTATTCCAAAGCGACTTTTCTTCTCTTGTTTTTCGATGTATTTTTCGGAGGAGCCTGACCCGATCATTCCTAAAAATGTTCTCGTGACAGTCTAGACACCCCACCCTACCTGCACTATTTCCTGTACACGACCCTGTATTTGGCCCTCCAAAAATAAGACCCCACCACCATTACTCCAAACTACTGTTTTTTCATTGCATTTTTCAAAGGAACATACCCGATCACCCCTAAAAATTTTCTCCTTACAGTCTAGACCCCCGCTACCCCTCATCATAATTTCCTGCACACTCGCCTAAATTTGGCCCTCCAAGAATAAGAAAAGATGTACTTTTAGATTAAATGTTACCTATTTATCTAGGTGGAGAAGACCCTCCTGTGTTTGATGTTGTTTTTTGTACTGCCACGTCTCATCCACCCATCTGTTTCAAGCTCTATGCGGTTATGCTAAAAGACGGACTTGTGCCCATCTCTTAAAACGTGACTGCTAGAGGATAATGAACTTGCATCATAAACTAGGTACATTTTTTTTTTGGGTTGTACCTGGTAAATAAACAGGTAATGCATTCTAAATTTATGAGTCGATTTTATACGATGATTCCGTTTTCAATCAAAATGCATTAAGAGATGAACGATCAAACGATTGAAAATGGAATCCAAATCCACCTCAATTCTTGGCGACGTGAACGGCCAGCCATAAATCTGTCAACGTAAACTAAAACGAGTTACGCACCCATGAATCTATAAGGGAGCCAAAGTCTGATATGTTCTCAGTATAAATCCATGCTGATTGTACTGGAGGACATGACAATAAGGTGTGGATTATGCTATCATTACTTGGAACTCACCACGATGTATGTTTGGAGAGTGTAACGCGCTGTTAGTTCTAATGGATACACAGATACCGCGGTACATTAAATGAAGACCTTTTGGTGACCTTAGAGTTGGGGTATTGCTGTACTCGAACTTGAAGACAACTCTGCAGTGAAGTTCAACAGTTTTGTGTATATAACAGGTTTAATAATACAGTTTGAATGCATAATCAAAGTCACAACCAAGGTAAAAATAAGGTTCGAGAACTGTGGCACGTGATGATTTGAAATGATATAATTAAAACACAAAGTGTAATAAATGTACCAATAACTGATGTCTTGAATATTTCAATTACTGGTTACATTTTCGTGTACTGTACTTGTAACTTCACTTTAATTTCTTAATATAAATAACTGTACTATAAATATTGTAATTGGATATAAATAAGCCGTAGTATATTTATTTAATAATTAACATTTGTTAAAGAGACTTTCCTGAGATTGCTATAGTAACATGTTTTCGATTAGCAGTCTTTGTAACCACTAACAATACATACACGATGTATTTTCTTGTTTTCGATTTCGATGTCTTTGTGTATTCAAGATGTTTCTGGTCGTTAATAAGATAATATTTATATAGTAATCCAAACTAACTCCAGATTATCTCCCAATTGAACTAGTACGTATGAAAACAATATGTTAGGAAACATAGAGACGTGTTAGCTACTACTAACATTAGGACGATCAGAAACACACTGGATATAGTATGTTTGTTTTGTTTAACGACATCACTAGAGCACAGTGATTTATTAAACTTCCTCTATTTGGTAATTTTGACATATAGTCTTAGAGAGGAAACCCGCTACATTTTTCCATTACCAAGCAAGAGATCTTTTATATGAACCATCGCACAAACAGGATAACACATACCACGGCCTTTGATATACCAGTCGTGGAGCACTGGCTGGAACGAGAAATAGCCCAATGGGCACTGGATATAGAGACACTGATGTTCTAAACAAGACAATATACACGGTATTTAAAAAAAGAGTAATTTTAGTCGTTAAAAAGGCCTTATTAGTCAGAAACAATTTACAATAGCGCGGCAGACTCGGGTAACGTCCGTATAACTAATTCAGAATACGGTATAAGGTGGAAGCCAGTACCGAGATGCGAACCCAACCGTGTGTTCAACGGCTTAATAAGTAAAAAGCCGGTCCTTGTTTTACAAATAAATGGCAGGGGTAGATCTAAGATTTTGAGAAGGGGAGGGGGGGGGGGTTGGGTATCACATATACGTCTGTCTGTCTGTCTGTCTGTCTGTCTGCCTATTTGATATTAAGACAGTACATAACATGGCCTTTGATGTACAAGTCGTGGGGCACTGGTTTGGGACAGGAAGACGGGAGTTCATAGAGGGTAGTCGATTCTGCAACACAACACATCACATCTCATCTCATCTCATCTCTCTCTCTCTCTCTCTCTCTCTCTCTCTCTCTCTCTCTCTCTCTCTCTCTCTCTCTCTCTCTCTCTCTCTCTCTCTCTGTGTGTGTGTGTGTGTGTGTGTCTGTGTGTGTGTGTTTATGTGTGTGTTTTCAGTGGATAAAAAGCAAAACATTAAAAATACATTTTTCTGCAATAAAATGTACTTTTCATTGATATGAATGTAAACTCACTTTCTAATACCTTGTATTGCAGTTGAAAATTAGTAAACGTATTACATTACAATTACTACTTGGCCATATACATAATTAACTTCATAATTTCAGGCCTGACATAGTGGTGACATAGAGTAAACTCATTAATTTACTTGGCAGCTAAAGGGAAATTTAAACCCCCAGCCTCCCACCCCTTCGACGCACCACTGACTGGTCTGATAAAGTTCTCGACGGGTCAGCCATCAGATCGGTCATGCCAAATGTCACGTACACCATACTCGGCTGTTTGTTATGCAAATTATTGTTATTACAATATAACATTGCTCTAACTCGGCACAGATATAATATCCACGTAAACAAGGCAGCTAGTGGACATAGGTCACAATGATGAACAGTTCCTTCAAACATCGCTCCATGTTTCTCAATTCCCCAGAAACATCACGTCTTGTTACAACTGAACCCTGTCTGTGGGATGGTACATATAAAAAAAGATCCCTTGCTATTAATGAACAAAACTGTAGCGGATTTCCTCTCTATAACTGTTTCAAAATGACCATAATATGTTTGACATCCAATAGCCGATGATTAATAAATCAATGTGCTCTAGTGGTGTCATTAAACAAAACCAGCTTCTTCTTTTACAACTGAATGAAATGTTTTATTTAACGACACACTCAACACATTTTATTTACGGTTATATTGCGTCAGACATATGGTTAAGGACCACACATATATTGACAGAGGAAACCCGCTGTTGCAATTAGGGATGGGACGTAACCAGTGGTCAAAACGATCGCCCGATGCGCTATCTATCTAGGATCGATCCCCATTGGTGCTCGGTGGAGCCATTGGTTATTTCTCGTTCCAGCCAGTGCTTCAGAACCAGTGTAACAAAGGCCGCCATACGTACCACCCTGTCTTTGCGATGGTGCATATAAAACAAGTCTTGCTGCCAATCGAAAAGAGTAGCCCATGAAGAGGCGGCAGCAGGTTTCCTCTCTCATTATTTTTGTCCTTCTAAACCGTATATGCGTTGACACCATAATGGACGGGACGTAGCCCAGTGGTAAAGCGCTCGCTTGATGTGCGGTCGGTCTAGGATCGATTCCCGTTGGTGGGCCCCATTAGGTTACTTCTCGCTCTAGCCAATGCACCAGGACCGGTATATTAAAGGCCGTGGTGTGTGCTATCCTGTCTGTGGGATGGTGCATACAAAAGATCCCGTACTGCTAATCCAAAAGAGTAGCCCGTGAAGTGGCGACAGCGGGTTTCCTCTCTCAATATCTGTGTGGTCCTTAACCAGATGTCTGACGCCATATAACCGTAAATAAAATGTGCTGAGTGCGTCGTTAAATAAAATCTTTCCTTCCTAAACCATGTATGCTTGACCCCATATAACCATACATACAAAGTATTGATTGCGTGCGTCGTTAAATAAACTATTTCTTCCCTCCTTCTATGTTCTATATATTTTACTCATGACAAAATACACAGGTGTTAATCTGGAACTGAAAAAAAATCAGAGAAATTACGTTTCCCTTCCCAGAACAAAGCGAAGAAGTCTGATAAAAACAGGCAAAATGAACATTTATCGGTACATTTCAAAACGTTTCGTTATGTTCCGCGTTCATTCGGAAAGGCTCCGAATTAGACACTCGGTATTATGCAAACAGAAGTCGTTTATTTTTTCTCTCTTCAATATGTATCAATAACTGCCTATAGGCCTATATACAGGGTGTATAATACCAAATAAAATCATATAGACTATCATAGCAGCATATGCGGCTGTAACTGCTACATGACTACATGCAACGTTTGAATCAACATAAACAGCACGCAAATATAATTATTACCCATATGGTTACAAATAGACTGGTACATATCAAAGTGATACGTAACGTCCCACTAGAGCGCCAAGTGGGACGTAATACTTCGTGACGTCATCGATTGTCGCACTACAACCTTGCAGGAACGTCAGCCAAACGAGTTGTGCGATATAAATTAAGATCGATTATGGATAATAAATACGATATTAAAGTCACTACTATTTCGTACTTGCGAAAGCTCGTGACAACTGAAACTTATTTTACTCGGGACAAAAACATGATACGAAATGGAAGCTCGTTTAATCTCCTATAATTACTACATTTCACCCTTCAGATAAATCACAGAAATTGAGGGAGGTTGGACAAGTTGTTAGTTTCCAAGAAAACAAAAGGCGTCCTTGACAACTCCAGTCCCGCAGAAAAAAATAGCAAGCTTATTGTGATGGCGTACCACATATCGTTAAAGCACCATAGTACCTGGTACACTATCAACACTTGTTCAAAGAATATATTGGTTAGGGTCCCGTTCCTCGAAGCGATCTTAGCCCTAAGATCGCCTAAAGTACATAGCTACCTTGTGTACTAAGGTGATCTTAGCGTTAAGATCGCTTCGCGGAACGGGGCCCAGGTATTTAAAACAACACTTTAGAACAACATATATGTCACCAATATGATGTCACTGAAAGACTATACATTGTATATATTTCGGGGGCTTGATTTAGCTCAGTCAGTTGAGTGCTCGATTGAGGTGCTTGCGTCGCAGGATCGAACCACCTCGGTGGATCCATTCAGCTAGTTTTCTTTTTCTCTCATTGCAACCAGTACACCACAACTGGACACAGACCGTGGTATGTGCTTTCCTGTCTGTGGGAAAGTGCATATAAAAGATCCCTTGCTTCATTAGGAAAATCTAGCGGGTTTCCTCTGATGACAATGAGTCAAATGTTTGACATCCAATAGCCGATGATTAATTACAAAACAAACAAACTATATATGTTTCGTGCTGGAGTGTCGTTAAACATACATTCGCAGCACTAGTATTAAACACTGGATCAAATTAAAAGTGGTGCACTTTGAACTTTGACCCAGAAGAAGATGCTATTTGGTAGACTGCCACCCGTAACTCGCATCTTGTCATCATTCGTCACACAACACACCTTAATGATCTATCTAAAGTGCGAAAATGTTAATAATATACCAGAGACGTGCAGTTTAAAGAGGCTCAGAATCTCATGTTTTGCATAAGAAGCCGACAGCCACAACAATGTCCAAAATTGAGTTTTAAAAATGTGTACTCTTACAGTATGTAAGCATGCTTCAATCTGCAGGAGCTGCTCCCCCTTTGATGTATTGGGAACAACCCACCCAGAACTGATAGGAAGACGAATAGTGAGTGCCAGTCACGCAATCGACTGTTTAAATATAAATACTACACTGTCCTTTTTGGAGGGTTACGTGCGCAGCAACATTCCTGGTCTCGCACCAGTATTTTTGTTGTTGTGTGTGTGTTTGTGTGTGTGTGTGTGTGTGTGTGTGTGTGTGTGTGTGTGTGTGTGTGTGTGTGTGTGCACACAGTGGAAATACCCAACCACGGAACTAACATGACAAAATACATTGCATGAAAAAAACTGACGACATCTATGCAGGGGAAAACTGAATCGTTTATACGGTTCAAATGCCGCAAAGAACCGGTGTTAAAGATGTCCTGTTGTCGTCTTTTATTAATTTCTTCTTTTTTCTTTCTTTCTTTCTTTCTTTTTTCTTTCTTTCTTTTTTATCTTTTCTTTTTTTTTGCAAGAGGTCTAGCAAACATATTGTCTGTTAATGGTGATTTGGATAGGTAGCAAAGAGAACGAACATTGATTGACGCGGTTTCAGGTTACTAATGGAGATACGTCAGTAAGAGTAAATCACCAAACAAGGCGGTTTTCATAACAACGTGTTGTCTCTTTAAACGTCAAGAGAGTAGGCCCTAAGGCTTATTTAATCGACACCCATGCACATTTGAAATTGGAGCATTATGATCTGCGTTCAGGAAGTCGAGCGCTCGCGGACAGTTTGACTGATACCATCATCTTCTGTAACATCACGCTCATCTAACGTTTTGGCACCAAAAAACCCACAACATAACAGTGTAGCTAGCGACCATCATCTTCCGACGCCATATAACCGTAAATAAAATGTGTTGAGTGCGTCGTTTACTAAAACACTTCCTTCCTGTCTCCCTCCTGCACATGACACAAGTACACGTTCGCTAGACTGGTTTATATGCTTCACGTTATACCAATTAACAACACCGGGAAGCAGAAAAAGAGTTCGCGAACGTTAACGTCGATCGCTGTCATTGAACGCAGTTGTTGTGTGTAACATACTACAGACACTACACTACCATTTGCTGTATCGTTACTTGTAGTCCAGTTTAAAAAATAGTTCCTCATAAAAATTAACACAAAATTCTCATAAGCCTTTTAAAATCTTTGCTTGATGATTACAAATAGGCTGACTCCAGTAGTATTTAAATATCCCATCATAGTGTAGTTGTTAAGCAACATTATTAACCCAAATTATGCACTTTCGGTTCAAAGCGATTCCTTTTGTCCAAATATAGGAGAAAGCATGTAGATTACATTTTTTAAAGGATGCAAGATTTTCTAGTGATATTAATCGGATTCTGATCTGTCAGAGTTATGTCACGTGACATGAATCTGGGTTTTTTGGAATACCTGTTTTCCTCAACCGGCAACCGGATTTCTTCACATATATCCATTTAATATCATTGATCACAGTCCCCTCCACAGTGACAAAGGGCAGTACACTGAAGACTGGCTGTGACGCACTTGCACCTTGCCTTACAGCCTTTCTTACACCCACAGCGGATCAACTCGTAACATGAGTCCTCTGCCTGACGTAAGGTTGTCCACAAGGGTTTCCATTCATCACGATTATTGAATGTCCAACCCCAATTTTGGGGGGATGGAAGAGAAGGTACTTTTTGCAGACACTGTCCCCAAACAAATCCTCCCTGGTAGGCTGCACGAAGCACATGTTGGTGTAATGCGTCTGATGTCGGGGGAATGTGCTCAATGGATCTGCACTGCTGGGAGAAGAGTCTTTGCCGTGCTTCGTTTACTGTAGTCATTGTACTGTTCTTCTCATACATTAGAACAATGAATCTTTCTATTAAACTGAAGCACTCATCGGACAGTTGTTCACTACCAGAGGCAAGTTCCAGAAAAGCAGCAGTCACGTCTAGGAATACTGTCCACGTTTCCCATGCCGTTATTTTTCCCTTTCCAGATAAAAAAGATACGGTGTCGCATCCCGTCAGAGAATGGAACAATGGTAGAGACTGGACACGGTCGGGTGGAAGGTTTGCAGCTATTATGTGTGCCGGGATATAGTGAAAATATTTCCCTGAACCAAATGCAATCCACAACTCCTCAACTGGTATCTTCATGGCATAATGGATGGCGAGGACTACGACGTCAGTGTCTGCTGTTCTAATACATATTTTACTATGACCTTGTGTCTGCTTCTTCATGTTTACATTCATTAATGTTAGACACATCAACTACAGATGATGAGCAGATGACTGTTTCACGACATGTGGCGATGAGTACTTTTCCAGGACTTTCATGAAGCACCAATTCTTTAGCCAAAAAGCAAAACAAATCTTCCTTGTTGCCATCATTTCGCAAGAAGCCCTTCCAGTTTGATGGAATTGGAGAAGTTGAAGTCACTCCGTCTTTGACCATGGCCACGTTTTTGTTGTGTTGAGGATTTCAAGCTGTTTGCAAGATAAACATCCCAAACTACATCCCGTCTTGACACAGTTTTTAATTGATTAACAATATATGGTATGAAGACGAAATCTGCATACTCTTTAAATGTGCGCGATGTCTTCGGTGAAAGGAGTTGAACAATAAAGGCACCGTCAAGTATCTTGACATCAACATCTGGAGGGCCGTTCTGTGCAGTGTCACTAGTTTCTCTTGTGGAGCTGGATGAGCATGCTGATATCAAGTTTTCCTCATCATCAACATGTGGCACATCTATGACGTCTGCTTCATCTGTATTAGATATTATATCATCAAAATGTTCTGGACTCATTTCTTCAGTGGGTAAGGTCAATCTAATTAAAATTAGCTCCACTATTACATGTGGATCTAAAGACAGCCAGTTGGAGCTCATGTCCACCAATCAAAACCTTACTTGCAGAATCCTGCCAGTGATTTAAAAATAATTTGAAAACATTCCGAATTATCCTGAGGGTATACGACATGTTTCGTGTGAATTACGAATGCCTTAAAACATGTTTTATTTTATAAAATAAATAATTTGTAATGTAAAACTGAAGACTGATTTAGTTTTTTTTAAATTTTATAAATAAATAAATAATTTTTAATGTAAAATTGAAGACTGATAACCCACCCCGTACTTATTGGTATGGTTCGCTGTACTGCGGCCACTAAAATAGACTCGCCCGATATTTTTAGAATTTGTATGCTCCCAAATAACGTTATAAAAGGCGAAGTGTGATTGGTCAATATTTAAATTATTATTTACAGACGAAATGTTACCTGGACATTGGGGACTACGCAGTGTTGTTAGTTTTAAATCACTGGCAGGATTCTGCAAGTAAGGTTTTGATTGGTGGACATGAGCTCCAACTGGCTGTCTTTAGATCCACATGTAATAGTGGAGCTAATTTTAATTAGATTGTGGGTAAGGTATAAGTGAGACTGAGGCGCTCAAAACATCGGAGTAGATCTGACTTTGTCCCTGACCTCATGTCTCCATTTTTGCTGAGAGACGGAGGTGTTGGCTGATTTTCATGCCTGAAAAATTCAGGAAGATCACCGTTTCTAGTTTGGCAGGCAATATACAGTCTGGAGAACAAAAAGCAGTCATTCCGCAGGAAGGTGATACATGCCTTCTGTGTGTCTTTCTTCTGCACAAAGACTCGCATCTTGTTGCGTGACAGGGGTGAGGTTACCGGTGTGGTTCTTAGCACAAGTCGCTCTCACACAAAATCATCATATTGTTTCTTTCCAATGGTGACAATGTCATTGACTGTGGTTACTGCTGAGGTATCCACCACGATTTTGGTGTCCATGGCAAACAGAATACCACTATCATCATCAAATGGATTTCCTACTTCCTCAAAAGCAGTGACAAGCAACAGCACATCTCTTTTAAACGCCTTTTGAACTGCTGTTGATTGCTCATGGTGTTCTTGCTTTGTTGACTGTGAATGTGATGTTTGGTGTTCAAAGTTACGCAGAAGATGTGCAATTTCTGGTCCTGCCACCATCCATCTGCGAAGTGCTGCTGGGTTGGTTGTCAGTCCAACTGCACCTCCATCACCTTTTACCATGGCATTGCACTGCTCGTGTGCATGATCAAGTGCTATTGCAGAAAATGGCCGTCGAGTTTTGTTCACAACAAAGGCACCACGACAAAAAGCTTGATGCACAGATGGATGTTTTCTGATGAGTTGGCACAGGTCACGCAAATGCACAGAAAGCCAACGTGCATAGTGAACATGGTCCAGGGCGAAAAACCAGGGCATTAACCAGGTCAGTGAGTGCACAAACTGTTCAAAGTCGCCAGCACGGATTGAATGGACAAACTGAAGTACACTCAGCTCTAACTGCAGAACCCGGCTCCAGTAAGCAAACGTCGGCTGCTTCTCAGTCTGAGTCTTGCACCATGCCTCAAACATTTCATCCTTGTTTTGTCTCTTGCTGAAAGCGGCTTCTTTTAATATATGGAGTGCTGCTACAGTAATCTCATGAGCAAGTCTTGTCCTTGTCACATGTGAAACCTTCAGCAGGGAGTCTGCAACACCACCTCTGATGACTCCAGCAGAATCCAGTATGCTGGTCCAACCGCTTCCATCTAGCCAATCGCCTAGGACACGTAATGCAGACATTTCAATGTGAAGTCCCCCAAGCATTACTACAAAAGAGTCTTCACCAAGTTCCTCTGGCCAAGACCACTGAATCTCCTTAGCTATAGCATATAATGGCTGGTCCATCGCGATTACTGGAACTTGCCCAGGGTTGACGTGTTCAGTACCAGCTTTGATTATATGCATTGCATGTTTAACCAAGGATGGAGAGTGGGCGTTGTCCTGTAAGAGTGGTAATAGAGATATCTGTGCCTCCCTGTCATGTTGATGCTTTTGATTGGATGCGTGGAAAGCGCCCCATGAAATTGATACACTTTGAGTATCAGGTTTTTGCAAAGCGACCGTAGAGTGAACAGTTTTGAGCCAATTGTGTTGTGTTGTATTGTTTGCAACCTCCTGGCTGACATCAGAGTGACAAGGCCCCAAAACAGCTGGTACCATAACTTCCTTCTTTCTTTCAACTTGTGAAACAAGTGTATAGGCATTTGGCAGTGGTTGGACACATTTGTTCCCTTGGACCTCAGGGGTGATCACAAAGTTCAGTGGCCTTGAATCAGAAATGGCTGGCTGTTGTACCATCGAAATACTTGTCCCATGGAAAGAGTCACTTGCAGTAGTAGAACTTGGATTGTGATCGATATTATCCATCATTCCAATAGTGAACACGTTTGATGTTAGTCCTGGTGGAACAACAACACCTTCCCTTTCAAATTTAGTACAGATGGTGTTGGCAATGTCTGTAGAAATTCCCATCACTCTTTCGTAGGAAATAGACAATCCAAGCTGGTACAGACATTCAAATAGCTCCTTCTTCCTTGTTTCAGCGTGTATCTTTAATCCCAGGTAAACAGGAACCGGTGTTTCTTTGCTCTTTGTATGATGACGCCTGGTTTGAGGAGTCTTTGTGTGAATCCGTTTTCTGCTGTTGAATATTATGAGCTGAGACAGAGTCAAGGCTGCCTGAGTTCGACCTTCTTCCTGTATCGGTGTGTACTGCGTTTGGACTATCCTTTAAATTAGAGCCTGGTCCATCCAAAATCATAGTAATCAAAGCATTAAGAACATGTGGGACTGATTGCTTTTGTGCATGATCTTCAAATGATCCTGTGAAATTTTGTTGAGTTTTAAACATTTCTCGACGTACAATTTTGGCTACTTGAGCTATTAGCAGAGCCTCGGAGTCATGGTCGACAGCTTTCTGGAAAGCCCCTTCCACATCTCGTTTGAATATTAGTTTTATGTCTTTTCCCTTTCCAGCACTGCAGTCTTGTAGTATGGGGCAAGCTGCCAAAATTTTCTGTCGAAGTCTTGTTGAATGGATAGAAGTATTCACACCCAGTGCATCCAAGCGAGATTGATATAAGTTGATGAGGCTCGTCATATGAAAAACTGGAGCTGTTGATTCATTGTTTGCAAAACTTTGTAAATATGATACAAGCTCTGCAAAGGCAATACCTTTTAAAGTTTCTTTATTGTCGTCTGCAGCATGATCAGTTTGGCATACCTCTGCTTTTGATGCACGTTTGTACAGCATTTGGAGACATTTGTTATGGTATACAGAGTCTGTGGCTATCATATCTCCGGCTGCGAGCTTTTTCAAGAGATTTTGATCTTGAAGAACAGTTGCACATTGCCTGACCTTTTGGTCTAATGTCAGTGTTAACACTTTATGAAGAGGGTCAGTACAAGCGGGACCCCCACAAAAAAAGCAGCAATCTGTCTCATGCTGGACAGATCTTCTCCTCGTCTTTGCGGGACTTGGAATATCTCTTCTCTGATGCCTTTGTTTTGCTCTTTCCAAATTTCTGGAACTAAGTTTGTTTCTGCACATTTTATGCCACACAGCACCACGTTTTCGAAATGTTTCAACAATACCTTGTCCATCATCCAATTTTGAAAAATCAACATCAGAAAACCGATGGCCCAGTTCAAGAAAATTTTGAAGTTTTTCTCCCACAAACTGATACCCAGACCCTCCATGTCCACCCTGTGTTGGGGAAACTAGTTTTTCATTAGATTTTTCCTGACAGATAATACATATATTCCAATCTACATCTCTAAAGGAAGCTGATAAAGATGTCTGATGCACGGCGGAAGGATCATTAGAGGGGTGTAGAACACAATATGCTCTTTTCATGGTATCTGTAAAAGGAGATAGGCAAATGGAAAACGTTATACAGAAGTGTTTTTTCTTCCACTTTTATCAAAAGCAGAGTAACCTCTTCAGGGGAATTAACCGACATGTGCGCACACATACACACTCACACTGATACACACACGCACACTGACACACACGCACGCACGCACACACGGACGCGCGCGCACACACACACGCAGTGGCGGATATAAGAGGTCCCCAAGAGCCCCCCCCCCCACACACCTCCCGTAAATGTTTCAATTTTTTTCTCCATTTTCTACGTTAGAGAACCCTTCGGGAATGTTTGTTCGGCAAATGTCATTGCCCCCCCCCCCCCCCCCCCCCAAATGAATTTTCACACACGTACACAGACACACAATGCTTACTACACGCACACAATTTCCTTCTTGTTTTTATTCACCAAAGAACGTCTATTTAAAATGTATGCATTGCACATTTACAAAGAAACAACAAAACGGTGGATTTTTGACACTAACGGTATGCCATAGATTTACACCTCAGATAAACATCTTAATTTTGCCCAGTTACCACTAATTCCGGCATAATTTAGTGTAAATAAAATAACTGACATGGATAAAACATGAAATAAATAAATAAATAAATACAGAAGTATAATTAAGTTCCAGTTAGCGAAACAATGAACAAAGTTCAGTTTCATAGGCAAGTTCGAACCGACCGGAAACACATCGTATCGAGTGACATTTTTTTGTGTTGTTTTCTTCCCGGCTGGTCTTATTATTAGTAGTACTGCATTTACCATGTTACAAAGCTGTAATATTTAACCTGCTAAAATAGAATGCACACCACAGTCTTTTTAGTTGGTAGATTCATCGAAAGTATGGAATAAACTGTCGTCATTCCAGGTAAACTTACGTTCAAAACAAGCACCGCTTACGTCAAAAGTCTATGGGTGGCCGCGCGGACCATTTTCTCTTTACAAACTTTAAACGCCAATATCTCGTTTTAAATGGCAAATAAATTCTTGCATCCTTTAATATTCATAATCAGTAGGGTCAGAATTAGTAGTTGCAGTATGAAATATGCTTTGAACCGTTACCTGCAAACTGAATTTTATTTTGATTAGTGATATTTCTAGTCAATTGAAAATTGATTAGTAATTACTCTAAAACGATCTCTAAAACTTGCGTAGCAAATCGCGACGTGATTGTGAACACAATGTTCCCTGCCCATTGCTTTGATGTTATTTGTAATATTTAGTACTCACGAATGACAATTGTTCAAGTGGCCAGGGCCGTAGCGAGAATTTGTTTTTTATTTGGGGAGGAGGCATCTGAGTAGTTAATAGTCTAAAACTCCTTAAACGGTTAAGAAGAGAATTTTCTTTAAGTTTCTATAATGCTTTCCGGATTTTTTCGCTTGCCCCTCCCCCCGCTAGCTACGGCCCTGGTGATATACTATGATATGCACAACAGCAACACGAGGCTGTGCTCTGGCATGAGGATCACCAACTGAAAATGTTCGTGGTCAACAAGAGTTGATTTTTCGCATGGTAGTTATTAAGCGATAGTACTCCCTAAAACTAGTAGTCACATGTTCCACTTTGTTTTTCCATTACCATAGTTTAACACCAAATAGCCGATGTATTTTTCGTGCTAGGGTGTCGTTAAACATTCATTCATTCATTAGTCACATGTTCTTCTCAATGTTGCATTTGTCACAGAATATATTCTGCGTGTCACAATTACCGTGTGTTAGACACACAATAGCTGATAATTTATTAATCAATGTGCTCTAGTGGCATCGATAAACAAAATAAACTTTAACAACCCGGCGTATGGACCACCAATACTTTTCTTTAACATAAAATTTTTTTCGTTCAAGGTTGTACAGATTTAAGCCGCATAACAGAGTTTCGGCACAGCTGTATAAAGTTAAAATAAAATGAAAGAAGAGCTATCTTATGCACTTAAGGTGATCTTAGCACTAAGATCGGTTTGTGTAGATGATCATGGGGCCCAATCCGCAAATCTTTCCTCATCGGCACCAACTATTCTTCGTTTTTCTGCAGGTTCTATTATCATAAGTTGCATAGTGACAACTTCCTGCTAAAATTAATTATTAACCTTTGCTTTGAAATGTAACTTTTACTATTACAGAATTGACACTCTTTGACTTTTTGAAATCATGGGCCGTGAAGTTCAGAAGAAAAAAAACAGACTCTTCTTCTCAGGTTGTTTGATAAGCAGAAGTTAATGATCTTCAACCCTCCCATCATCCCATAACCCCACACCCATTTGTTTCAGCAAACCTGGAATGTTAAGATTGATCTCAGTTCAGAAGCACTGGTCTAGAAGTTCTGAAAAAGGTTCTTCCAATATTGTTTGATATGCAGAAGTTAATAATCATTACCTCCCATCTTCCTATCATCACCGTTCCAGCCAGTGCACCACAACTCGTATATCAAAGGCCATGGTACGTACTACCCTGTCTGTGGGATGGTACATATTAACGATCCCTTTTTGCTAATCGAAAAGAGTAGCCCATGAAGTGGCGACAGCGGGTTTCCTCTCTCAATATCTGTGTGGTTCTTAACCATATGTCTGACGCCATATAACCGTTGAGTGCGTCGTTAAATAAAACATTTCTTTCCCATCATCTTACACCTGCCTGTTTCAGCAAACCTGGGACATTACGTTTGATCTCAGTTCGGACAAGTTGTGAAACGATTTTTCTTCCAAGATTATAGAGTCTTCAAGACACAATTTTCGTCCCATATCTACCCGGACCCATATGATCTAACAACGTTTTCAAATTTGGACTCATAAAATGTGTTTTGCTATTAACAAACCAATAACGAGCTTTTGAAACTACCCTTCTTGCAAGATTGTCTGGTATGTAAAGTGTAATAGATTTTAACCCGCCACTCCCTTCTCCCCCACCTCCCCACTCCCACCAGGCCCCAGTGAATCTAACGATGTCGGACTCTTAAGTTTGTTTTAGCCTTGATTCAAGACACGATTTCAGATTTACAAGGAGGTTTTTTTTCCAAGGTTGTCTGACGCATAAAGGGTCATGGTAACCTCGATCGTCCCTCTTCCCCCTGCTCCCTGATCCTCATCCCCATCCCCAGCCCCATCCCCATCCCCATTCCCATTCCCATTGGATCTATTTAAGTTTGTTTTAAATCTAGATTTTTATTTATTTTTATTTTAATTTGTGTTTTTTTTACAATCACAAGCCAAGAATTTTGAAAACGATTTTTCCTCCCAAGGTTGTTTTATGCGCACTCTGACTTAGAAACGCTTCTGTCTGGGTCGATACGGAAGCCAATCGGGCATTTATCACCGATAAGTATTTATATGTAGTAGAAGCGCCCAGTGTTTGGTCATATACAAACATTTGTCGGAACGGCCAGAAATCGATGGGCGCGAGGAGTATCCTTTTTCCACAGTGACAGACAAATATGACTCATACGTAACGGGCAACAGTCTTGTCCAGCCGTGACGCTGGCGGGGGTCACTCGGGTTTGAACTTCACAGAATGAAAGCAATAAACTGTAAGAGGCAAACATACAAGCAAGCCGCCCAGTGGTCAATAGGAACCGACATTTGAGAAAAGTTACAAGTAGAAAAACCATAATCGCCAGTATACTGGCCGAGACGATGCAGAAACGCAAACGCAATTTTCTCAAGTCGATATATCAGAGTTTTTGGACTGAGTAAAGTTAGAAAAAAGAGGTATGGGTCCTGGGTGTAGATATTTTAACTTGTATTAGTACTAGAGCTGGTAGGTATTGAAATCTGAGGTTCGGTATCGATATCGGTATTTTTGAGGTGATTTACCTCGGTATCGGTACGGTATTCGGTATTGACACGATACCGATATCGAGCGCTATTTTCGGTATAATCGGCTTTAAATGCATGCCTGTGTTAAGGTTCACCCGCTAATTTTATCCAAATACAATTAAATTCCATACACAAGGCTCTCGTCTGATTTATGCCAACCCATTTTGCGTTCGTCAGATATATTATTAGTGCTTTCCGGGAAATATTTTTCATTACCGGAATTTCGGTATTTTGAAATTTGCTCGGTTTAGTAAATCAGTATTGACATAATATCGATACCGAACGGTATATACGGTATACCGCCCAGCTCTAATTAGTACCAGAACAATGGTCTAAAGTCGATATATCAGAGTTGGGCTAAGCAAGTATATAGAGTTGTCAGTTTAACTTCTATTAGTACCAGAACAATTTTCTGAAGTCGATATATCAGAGTTTGGGCTGATCATGAGCAAGTTGGGAAAAGAGGTGTCGGTCCTAGACGTAGATATTTTAACTTGTATTAGTGTCAGAACAATTGTCAAAAGTCGATATATCAGAGTTGGGCTAGGCAAATGCAGGAAATAGACAGTTCAACTTGTATTAGTGTCAGAACAATTTTCTAAAGTCGATGTAACAGAGTTGGGCTAAGCAAGTCCAGGGGTAGACAGTTTAACTTCTATTAGTACCAGAACATTTGTCTAAAGTCGATATATCAAAGTTTGTTTAAGGAAGTCCTGGACGTAGATATTTTAACTAGAAGTTAGTATCAAAACATAAAACATAAAAGAATGTATGAATACTGAACAAAAAACCCAAAACGAAACACGAATATATAATAAAACACTTCTAAACCGGACACCCATTAGACCATGTAAAATGTTCGGTTTTTAGGGGTATCTGATTTACAGGGGTTCAATTCTGTATTGATATTTAAAAAGGGACCGTTACAAACGTCCGGATTGGAGGGGATTCCAGTTTACTGAGGGTTAGTTTATCAGGGGTTTCACATACATTCATTCATTACTAGTGCCTATGCGCATTGCGTTTATGATTACACTATAGTCTGCTGTTCACAGTTTGTTAAAAGGCCGAGGTTTGTGCTATTCTGTCTGTGGGATGGTACATATATAAAAGATGCCTTGCTAATAACAGAAAAAAGTATAGCGGGTTTCCTCTCAAAGACTCAATGTCAGAATTACCAAATGTTTGACATCCATTAGCGGACCAGTGCACCACAACTAGTCAAAGGCCGTGGTATGTGCTTTCCTGTCTGTGGGAAAGTGCATATAAAAGATCCCTTGCTGCTAATAAAAAAATATAGCGGGTTTCCTCTGATGACTACGAATCAAAATCACCAAATGTTTGACATTCAGTAGCCGATGATTAATAAATCAATGTGCTCTAATTTATATGCACCATCCTACAGACAGGTTAGCACATACCATGACCTCTGATACTCCAGTCGCGGTGCACTAGCTGGAACGACAAAAAGCCCACCGACGGGCGATCGATATTAAACCGACCTCGCATTAAGCGAGCGCTTTACCGCTGGGCTCCGTCTCGCCCCAGAAAAAACCCAATATCATGTCTGTGCTCAACTTTGATTTTAATAAAATTAATTTGATAAAAGTAAATTATCAAAGAGTTACATCTCTGTTCTGTGCGGCGCTCTCTCGGCCACTTACAAGACTACATGGACCCCCGAGGTGTCCGATTACTGCCAGCCAGACAGCCAGACATGATAGCTGTACGCAGGTTGTGTCTGGAGGTTGTGATTTAATCACCAACGATGTCTGGTTAACCACTGCACCACGCCGTGGAATTAACGGTAAACCAATACCAAAATGAGTTTACAAATTTCCCCTGAGTAATAACTAAGTTATTACCACTGCCGGTAGTTTGATACATTTCGATACAATACAATGCAATGCGATACAATACAATACAACGCAACACAACACAATACAATACAATACAACACAACACAACACAGCACAACACAACACAACACAACACAACACAATACAATACAACACAATGCAATGCAATACAATACAATACAATTTTTATGGCAACCATTGTATGTATACAATATTAAAGTTCAAAATTTGTTTTGTTTAACGATACCACTAGAGCTCATTGATTTATTAATCATCGGCTATATACCAGTCGAGGTACACTGCCTGGAACGAAAAATAGCCCAATGTGACCAACGACTGGGATCGATCCTAGACCGACCGCGCATCAAGGATCTGTTTACCACTGAGCTATGTCTTACCCCTTGTTTTGTCTAACGACACCACCAGAGCTCATTGATTTATTAATCATGGCTAATTGGATGTAAAACCTTTGGTTATTGTCACACATAGTCAAAGGAAACCCGCTACATTAGCAACAAGGGATCTTTTATATAATATACCTGTTCCGACAGACAGGAGGGCACATAATACGGCCTTTGGTGCATCAGTGGTGGGGCACTGGTTGGGACAGGGAAAAAAAACTACGGGATTCAATTCTAATGACTTCCGACTTTAATAATCTATATTAGAATCTAACAAAGAGTTGTCTTAGAAATTATCAGATTTAGAGAAAAAAGATTTGAGACATTTGAGCTTTTTTCACTGTCGCTTAAACTCCGAATTATTTAATTTTGTTGTCAGTGTGGGATCAACGCAAAATGACTATAAAGCTTGAGTCCTCGTATGGCAAACATGGAGCACGTCACTATTGTGTGTTTGTCGTATTCTCACATGCACATCCATCTTTCCAACACCTACCCACTCACTCACCCAGCCACTCACTCATTCACCCACCCAGACACCCACTCATTCACCCACCCAGCAACCCACTCAACCATTAAAGTTCATTCACTCATTTGCCCAAATCATATTGCGCCATTAAGAGAGAGAGAGAGAGAGAGAGAGAGAGAGAGAGAGAGAGAGGAAGAGAGAGAGAGAGAGAGAGAGAGAGAGAGAGAGAGAGAGATTGAGAGAAAGAAAGAAAGACAAAGAGACAGAGAGAAGATATAAAGAGAGAGATAGAAAGAGAAACACACACACACACACACACACAGAGAGAGAGAGAGAGAGAGAGAGAGAGAGAGAGAGAGAGAGAGAGAGAGAGAGAGAGAGAGAGAGAGAGAGAGACTGAGAGAGAAAAAAAAAGAGAAAGAGAAAGAGACTGAGACAAATACTGAGACAGAGAAAGAAAGAAAGAAAGAGACTTGAGACACAGAGAGAGAGAGAGAGAGAGAGAGAGAGAGAGAGAGAGAGAGAGAGAGAGAGAGAGAGAGAGAGAGAGAGAGAGAGAGAGAGAGGGGTGTTTCCTATTATAGTATTAATGATAATTATTTCCTACATATTACACAAGATGTATATTTATATGTTATGTATTTTCATATGATTTATCTATGGTATAAATGGTTGATCCACTGATTGACTGATTATTTGGGCACGAAAGGGCATTAATTATTAGTTGTTGTAGCTTGTGGCAGATGTAGTTGTCTTATGTTCACAGATTATGCTTGTTTTGTTTAACGACACCACTAGAGCAGATTGATTAATTAATCATCGGCTATTGGAATGTCAAACATTTGGTAATTTCGGCATGTCGTCTTCAGAGGTAATCATGCTACATTTTTTTCCAAAGGTTATTCGCAACAAAGGTATGTTATATACAAGATCCCACAGACAGGACAACACATACCACGGTCTTGGTGCGCTGGGTGGGATAGAGAATAATAAAAAAAACCCCACCCAACAAAAAACACCCGAGAATGGGTCGTCTGAGGTGGTTGAATCCTACGACGCAGGTACGACGGGATTTAGCTTGCGTCACAGGATCGAACCACCTCAGTGGATCCATTAAACAAATTAGATTTTTCTCTCGTTCCAACCAGTGCACCACAACTGGTCAAAAGCCGTGGTATGTGCTTTCCTGTATGTTGGAAAGTGCATATAAAAGATCCCTTACTACTAATGGAAAAATGTAGCGGGTTTCCTTTCTAAGACTATGTCTGAATTACCAAATGTTAATTAATTAATCAATGTGATCTAGTGATGTCGTCAAACAAAACAAACATTAACTTTACGACGCCAGTACGTCAGCAAGGCTCATCCTGTCGATAGCCAAATTAGCCAGCTGGTAATTTCTATTTAGTAGGTACAACATTTAGTCTTTGGCTAATACAATTCTCCTTCAATTAACCATATTTTAATAATTTCCAAGGATATTCTGTACATATCTAAAAACAGGCTGAACCAAAATGTTGTAAGCCCTGACTCAGGCGAACACTCTATAGCTACCGTGCTTAAATTGATGCATTTCTAATCACTGGATAAGTAAATTTTTCAAACATAATAGAAGGGGGTTGGGGGGTGGGGTGGGGGGTGGGGTGGGGTGGGGGTGGTACAGATGTCCTCACGCCTGCAACACAGAACTCGCGCATGTGCAGACATAATTGGATGAGTGCTGTGGACCTGCCAAAGTGAATTTGTCCAAACTTCGGCGTTGGCGTATTGGTGACATTTCCTTCGGGCAAATCCTTAAAGTAAATTCATCTAGTTCTTCCTGAGATGATGGCATCTGCTGTATATATTCTGTAAATGTTATTAACGTCAGTTCGGTAATAATCAAAGTGTCACTAGAACTAATCTTATTATCAGAGACGTAGGTTGGTGGATTCAGGTTGGGGGTGGGTGGGATGGGTGGGTTCGGGGGTTGGATGAATCCCCCCCCCCCCCCCGCGGAAACTAAAACAAAGAAAGAAATGTTTTATTTAACGACACACTCAACACATTTTATTTACGGTTATATGGCGTCAGACATATGGTTAAGGACCACACAGATTTTGAGAGGAAACCCGCTGTCGCCACTACATGGGCTACTCTTCCGATTAGCAGCAAGGGATCTTTTATTTGCGCTTCCCACAGGCAGGATAGCACAAACCATGGCCTTTGTTGAACCAGTTATGGATCACTGGTCGGTGCAAGTGGTTTACACCTACCCATTGAGCCTTGCGGAGCACTCACTCAGGGTTTGGAGTCGGTAACTGGATTAAAAATCCCATGCCTCGACTGGGATCCGAACCCAGTACCTACCAGCCTGTAGACCGATGGCCTAACCACGACGCCACCGAGGCCGGTGCGAAACTGAAACAGTGCATTTTTAGGTTATTGATATAGGCGTTCTGGGAAAATGTAAACAAAAGGGGCTGCTAGGGTCATATTCACCCCCCCCCCCCCCCCCCCCCCCCCCCCCCGGTCCAGACAACTCTACGCCCCTGGTCATGCCACATTAAAACTCTTTAAACAAAATATCTCAAACCTGATAGGTTTTAACAAAATCGGTCGAAAGTAAAGTAAAGGTTGTTTTTATTTAACGACGCCACTAGAGCACATTGATTTTTTTATCTTATCATCGGCTATTGGACGTCAAACATATGGTCATTCTGACACTGTTTTGTTAGAGGAAACCCGCTGTCGCCACATAGGCTACTCTTTTACGACAGGCAGCAAGAGATCTTTTATTTGTGCTTCCCACAGGCAGGATAGCACAAACCCTGGTCTTTGTTGAACCAGTTATGGATCACTGGTCGGTGCAAATGGTTTTACACCTACCCATTGAGCCTTGCGGAGCACTCACTCAGGGTTTGGAGTCTGTATCTGGATTAAAAATCCCATGCCTCAACTGGGATCCGAACCCAGTACCTACTAGCCTGTAGACCGATGGCCTAACCACGACTCCACCGAGGCCGGTAAAATCGGACGAATAATCAGAGTAAAAAAAAAAAAAAAAAAAAAAAAAAAATATAACAACAATAATAATAAAGATAATGATAATAACAATGATGATAAAATGATAATGATAATAATAATAATAATGATGATGATGATGATGATGATGATAATGATGATGATAATAATGATGATAATAATAATAATAATAGTATTAATAATAATGATAATGATAATGATAATAATAATAATAACAACAATAATTATTATAATAATGATAACAATAATAATAAATGATTTCAGGCCTTGAGATACTTTTTTGTTCTATTAGATGACTAAAAACAGACAATGGACAGAATCGTCAGAAACAGAATCGTGGCACGAAGACAGCATATTTGACGGCAACATCATTCTGGCATAGCGTTACCAGAGTGTTTGCCTCAGCTGAACGCGTCTAATTCTGGCTTCCGTCTACTAAAGAATCTCAAATATTTTGTTTTACTACTATTAATTAGATTATTTATTTATAATGTTGTATGGGTATATAGTTGATTATAGGTCACATTTCAAAGAAAAAGTTAATAAATAATTTTAAAGGGAAGCCGCCATTTTGCAGTTTTGAAATAGCAATTTCAATCCTAATTATATTGTGAGTTGCCATATGACAATACGACTGGTATATCAAAGGCCGTGATATGTACTGTCCTTTGCCATGGTATGTGCCTTCCTGTCTGTTGGAAAGTGCATATAAAATAACTCTTGCTACTAATGGAAAAAATGTAGCGGGTTTCCTCTCTAAGACTATATGTAAAAAACACCCCAAATGTTTGACATCCAATAACAGATGATTAATAAATCAATGTGCTCTAGTGGTGTCGTTAAAACAAAACAAACGCATATCCATTAATTACAAAAATGTACTGGTGTAAG
Source organism: Gigantopelta aegis (assembly GCF_016097555.1). NCBI lineage: Eukaryota > Metazoa > Mollusca > Gastropoda > Neomphalida > Peltospiridae > Gigantopelta > Gigantopelta aegis. The sequence goes on from NC_054707.1 coordinate 24,509,038, forward strand.
TATTTTGCATTACTAAACGACGTAGGGTGGGGATGCGAGATTGCACCTTTAAATATTGGCACTGGAACTGAACATGATTTTACAGAAAATGACAAATGGGATGAGTCTGTTGATGAACAAAGTTGACAGGCTATTTTCACGTATCAAGGACACTCAATTCCCGGCATGTGTTAACCCAGATATTATAACGTTATAATGAATACTAAACATGGTCGTTTAGTCCAATATATCTGTCGTCAAACTTGAAGTATAATTTTCAGTTGACAGGAGATATATCGGACTAACGGTCATTGAACCTTTGTATAACAACAAATCAGTTAATCAGTGCATAATCAACGTCCGAGATGAAAGTGGCCATAAACACGACAATATTATCCATAATATAATAAACATGACTTTTTCCGATTGTTCTGATCGCTTATTCTCATTTGATTTGCACTGCGGACTGCCTTTTATGTAATTACCTGATGTTTCATTTCGTAAGGATATTTTTGCGCTCAGGTCCATTTGGCTACCCTACACATATCGTCCTAAATACTACGTACACAGATGAATTCCATAAATGAAACATCAGTGGACGCGGCCATCTTTGCCTAGAAGTGGCTATAGCCTCGGTTAATGAGGACTGGCTATTTACACAGAAATGTAAGGTGGTGATGGTGGGGTTCGGGGGGTGGGGGGGGGGGGGTGGTGGTGGTAGAGCGCTCGCTAGAGGTGCAACAAAGAAATGTTTTATTTAACGACGCACTCAACACATGTTATCTACGGTTATATAGCGTCAGACATATGGTTAAGGACCACACAGATATTGAAAGAGGAAACCTGCTGTCGCCACTTCATGGGCTACTCTTTTCGATTAGCAGCAAGGGATCTTTTATATGCACCATTCCGTAAACAGAGTAATACATATCACGGCTTTTGGTATACCAGTCGTGGTGCACTGGCTGAAACGAGAAATAGCCCAATGGGCCCACCGACGGGGATCGATCCCACACCGACCGTGCATCGAGCGAGCGCTTTACCACTGGCCTACGCCCCGCCCCTAGAGGTGCAATAGGTCATAAGCTTGATCATCCTCATTTGACCTGCTAAGGTATCTCCCTGTCCCAACCAGTGTCCTGCGACAGTATATCAAACGTCGTGGTATGTGCTGTCCAATATATTTGGAAATACATATAAAATCAATTGGCGGCAGGGCCGTACCTTGATCAAAATCCGGGGGTAGGGTGGGGGCACTACTTTTTATAAACAAATGAAACACTATACAAATTAAACCCTCAGATGTGTATGCTATTTTCTGGAGTAAAAAAAAAGAGAAAAAAAAAAGGTGAGATTCTCAGGGGAGCAATTGCACCTCCCGCCCCCCGGAGGGTACGGCCGCGGATTTCTCACTCTATCTAGATCAAGCATCAACATAAGCATGAGTAAGACACCAAATAGCTGTAGTGTTTATAATAATAATAATAATAATAATAATAATAATAATAATAATATACATGTATGTAATAATAAGAATAAACAAATTCAATTCAAAAACAAAAACATAAACAAACAAACAAACAAACAAACAAACGACGACGTGCAGGGGTGGCAACATTCCAGTGGATTTTTCTTGAAAGTCGCTAATACAGCAGACATAAATAAGACTAAAGGCTCATACACACTGAATGCTGTGAATGCGTGCGGTCCGACCGTTGCGTCTGGTGCGTCTGCGGCTTGCGTTTTGGGCATATATACCATATACACGATTATTTCATTGCGGCTGGTGTCACGCGTTTTGGGCATATATACCATATACACGATTATTTCATTGCGGCTGGTGTCACGCGTTTTGGGCATATATACCATATACACGATTATTTCATTGCGGCTGGTGTCACGCGTTTTGCAGACGCACGCATCGCACGCTCTCGTTGAAACTAACGTATTTCGAATTTTATTAGCCGGACCGCACCACGCACACGCCGCATTAAGTCTATATGAGCCATTAGTGTCTCTTAAATATTTCCGAACAAGTTCTATGAGCATCAATAATAATGTTTTTCAATTCTATATCATGTTTACCACAGCTCCATACACTTTACCCATGTGATCTAGTGGGGTCGTTAAACATTGTTACTTTGTCTGACCACAACAATAATGTGTTTTTTTGGTCTTTTTGATGATTTTATTTTTGGTTTGTTGTGCCATTCGTTCGTTCGTTTGCTTGCTCATTCATTCATTCAATTATTCATTCATTCATTCATTCATTCATTCATTCATTCATTCAATCATTCATTCGTCAAGCAAATATTCCTTTGTATGTTTCTAATAGGTAAACACAGTTTTACCACTGCATAGCCTTTACTTAACAAGTCTACGATCCCCGTCGGTGGGCCCATTGGGCTATTTCTCATTCCAGCCAGTGCACCACGACTGGCAAAGGACGTGGTATAAGATATCATGTGTATGGGATGGTGCATATAAAATATATCTTGCTATTAATGGGAAAATGTTACCAAATGAGTGGTCTTTACCTCTCAATTATGATTCTGAATCAATGAATGAATGAATGTTTAACGACACCCCAGCACGAAACATATATCGGCTATTGGGTGTCAGACTATGGTAATGCAAACAAATAAGGTGATGATCAACATCAATATAAAAATTCAAGATTTAAATAAAAACAATGTAAAGAACTGTGCAAAAATGCAAATATCACAGATAGATACTGACTTTTACTCAAAATTTAAGTTTGTGCTGTATTGGCCATTCTCAAAGAGAATGTTACACCCCTGCACCACGGTGAGGTTACAGCACGCGCAGGGGCAATTTTGATTCTGTAAATTGTATTAAAATCAGTTCAGCAATAGTCAACAAGGTTAATGACAATGCACTGCTCAGCCTTAACTTAACAAGACTAACAACAATTGTCTAGGGGCGAGATTTAGCTCAGTCCGTGGAGTGCTCGCTTGAGGTGCTTGCGTCACAGGATCGAACCATCTCGGTGGATCCATACTGTACAGCTGGTTGGGTTTTACTCGTTCTAACCAATGCACCACAACTGGACAAAGGCCATGGTATGTCTTGTCCTGTCTGTGGGGAAGTGCATATAAAACACCTCTTGCCGCATTAGAAAATAATGTAGCAGTTTTTCTCTGATGCTACGAGTCATAATCACCAACTGTTTGACATCCAATAGCCGATGATTAATGTGCTCTAGTGGTGTCGTTAAACAAAACCAACTTTTATTTGTCTAATGTTCAAAACACAGTATAAGTTAACCGGAAATAGTGGTTTTCTCTCTCAGTTCTGATCGATTCCTTGCAGCCCTACAGGATCGCAAGGGAGCGAACTCCTGTCTGCTTTTTAACTTAAATGTCATAATATAAGATTATGGTGATAGGGTTCTTGAATTAACGTCAACGTCGCCTGACATCCAAGCACTTTTCATTGAGCGATTATTCCCCGAGGAGGCCGCCCACACCGCCGTTCAAAGTGGCAAACGACCAGAAGCCAAGGCCTCGTCGCGCCGACGTTGTGATAAACGTTATAACCAATTTGGGGGTAATAACTAATGCATATAATAAGTGCGGGTAGGAATATTTGTCGACCAACACAGCGTCAGTGGAAAAAAGGGTCATGCATATTATCTTTATGATCGTAAAAGACATAATATCGTCTAACAATACGAAAGAATCTGTCTGCAAAAGGTCGTACAGTAACCTATTTTCGCGGCTAGCTCAGTGGGCCTACGGTCTGTACCTAGCTTAAATAATTGCGTGCGTGCGTGCGTGTAATTTACGCACTACTAACATATTTGTCACTAACCAATTGCAAACATAGGATTACTTTGTCTATGGTTTTTCTAGAGGTGAGACGTAGCCCAATGGTAAAGCGCTCGCTTGACGCGCGATCGACTCTGAGATCGATCCCCGTCGGTGGGCCCATTGGGTTATTTCTCGTTCCAGCCAGAGCACCACTACTGGTATACCAAAAGCCGTGGCATGCACTATTCTGTCTGTGGAATGGTGCATATAAAAGATCCCTTGCTACTAATAAAAACAAGATAGCTTGTTTCCTCTCTAAGACTATATGTCAAAATTACCAAATGTTTGACATCCAATAATCGATGATTAATAAATCAATGTGCTCTAGTGGTGTCGTTAACAAAAACAAACTTCGGACACCACTGGTTACAAAACCCGGACTTGGATTGCAGTTTCAGTCGAAACCCGGCTAGATACATCACACAAATCAACAAATTAAAAATATATTAATTATTTTCTAGTGATTTGGAAAATGTGGTTCTTACATTTAATGGTAAATAACATTGAAATAATGATCAATTCTAATTTTCTTCCTAATTTTTTTCTAATAATTTTGCAAAATTTTGAGAAACAAATTTAAGAAAAATGTTTGCGATCTGTTAAAGGATATTATGTTTATTCTATCTGTTTCACCTGTATCCAAGCAATGTGAGACAAAATTATTGTCTGATTAATTGTGTATGCAACTGTAAAAGGGTTAAGAAGGTACCATTTCAAAGAAAGACAGCTTTAGCATGATAATGACATGCCATTTGTTCATTTCGAACAAATCCCATCGACGACAATTTTACACCAGAATCTAATTAAATTCCAATTAAACAAATTAGTAGCCAGATGGAGCAACACTGTATGGTAATAAAAGTGCGTCGTTAAATAAAACATTACCTTCCTTCATTCTATCCAGTTAGTCCTCGATGAGTGGCAGTCTTCCTACAGGAAGTGAAATGACCCTTTTTCTTCTTTCTTTTAAATTATTTCTGTGCTTATATCCAATTAAGGTTCAAGCACGCTGTCTTGGACGTACACCTCAGCTATCTGAACTGTCAGTCTAGGACAGTGGGTTAATTGTTAGTAGTAGTAGAGAGAGAGAGAGAGAGAGAGAGAGAGAGAGAGAGAGAGAGAGAGAGAGAGAGAGAGAGAGAGAGAGAGAGAGAGAGAGAGAGAGAAACAAAGAGGGTGTAGTGGTCTTACACCTACTCACTGAGTCGTTAAAACTCGCTCTGGGTGGGAGCCGGAACCGGACTGCGAACCCTATACACTATACACTATACACGACACCATCCAGGCCGATCCCTTTTCTTGCTCACGTCGTCTGTATACATTTAACACATGGCCACCGATCACAGTTATCTCCCCATATGGAAATCCGGAAATATATCCGCGCAAGTAGTCTACTGTTTGACTATGATCATTTCATCGTGTCTTTTAAATAACTACTATAATTAGACTGAAGTTAACAGGGAAGAGCATGTAGTTTGCAGACATGTGTAAATTGTCGACATTGAAAACTTCTTTGTCGTAATTCCAGGAGCGGGACGTAGCCTAGCGGTAAAGCGCACGCCTGATGCGCGGTTGGTCTAGGATTGATCCCCGTCGGTGGTCTCATTGGGCTATTTCTCGTTCCAGCCAGTGCATGACGACTGGTATATCAAAGGCCGTGGCATGTGCTATCCTGTCTGTGGGATGGTGCATATAAAAGATCCCTTGCTACGGATGGAAAAATTTAGCGGGTTTCCTCTCTATGACTGTCGAAATGACCATATGTTTGACATCCAATAGCCGATGATTAATACATCAATGTGCTCTAGTGGTGTCGTTAAACAAAACAAACGATTTTGTCGTAATTCCAGACCATGCAAATGTAGTACCTTTTGTGTAAAATAGGTGTATACCGTTCAGTTTAGTTTAAACCAATATACCGACCTCGGTGGGGTCGCGGTTACGCCATCGGACATAAGGCTTGTAGGTACTGAGTTCGCAGCCAGGTACCGGCTCCCACCCAGAGCGAGTTTTAACGACTCATTGGGTAGGTATAAGACCACTTCACCCTGGTTTCTCTCAATAACAGAAAGACAGCCCAGACAGCTGAGGTGTGTGCCCATGACAGCGTGCTTGAACTATAATTGGATGTAAGCACGAAAATAAGTTCAAATGAAATGAAATAAAGCAATATTCTAGGATAAAGAGCTGTATAACTGACACTGGCCTCAGACAGGCGTACTGATATTAATCCAAGTGATATAGCCATTAACGCTATATAGAAACATATAGCATTAATAATTGTGGTCTGTGGTTATATTCGTGTGTTTTAAAGAAGGACTCTCCTCAACGTGAGAAGTGCCAGTGTTCAGTGACTGGGCGTCACATTTTGATGGTGTATAATCACCCGATGCAGACTAAAAAAACTAAACAAAAACAAAACAAAAACAAAAATGTGATGGAATCTTTTCAAATTCCACTCAGAATTAACTTTAAAGTTTTTAAAACATTTTGATTTTTATACAAAATTATAAAATATACTTACCTTGCTATTTGGATAATTGTATTGTATTGTATTGTATTGTATTCTCCCCCCCCCCCCCCCCCCCCCACCCCCCGGCTCTTTACGCTTTGTTTTCACATAATTATTCTAGTGGACGTTTTTGTCTGCAACCATGTTTTTTATATCTGGAACTGCAATTTATTCAAAATGGCGTCCAAAATTAGTCATTTCTCATGTACAGTGGAACCTCATTAGTCCAGACAGTATGGTTATTAAAAAAAAGTCCGGATTATTGAATTTCCGGATTACTGAAATGTACGTGATGAGTAACCTCCCTTGATTCACAAACAATATTAAAAACGACACATTTGATTTTTAGAACCAAACATTTCTTCAACCAGTTTTGTTCTGTTGATCCGCCTCGTGGTGTGAATAAGCGCTATTTGCATGTCCGTGAGGCCAGTCTACTATTCAGTAGTGTACTGCCAGGTGCTTGTCTTAAAGTTAGAAAATGCGATTAAATAAAATGAAATACTGTTTAAGACATGTTGCATTGTTGATACAAAATGTTCGATTACTAGCGACAAGTTTTAAATTGTATTAGTCGTGTTTTGTCGTACCAGTTAATGTTGTAAATCTAGGCCACGTGGTTGAGTTCATTTCCACGAAGTGGGTACGTTATTTATATACATTCATTATTAGTTTAAAGTTTCTACGTTTACTCAGCGGCGACCGGTCAAACGAAGCAATTTGCCTTTACTTTTTACATTTAGTTCAGAATTATGACCGTCCGGTTCCGGAAGCTGAATATCTGGATTAATGAATAACTTTACTGAGTGGTCGTTTCGTTTTGCAAAAGAAACGTCCATAAGGTGAGGATTCGGACTATTGGAGTCCGGACTAACGAGGTTCCACTGTATTTGTAAGGTTTTAGAGCTTACTCCCCTGTGTAATATATCAGTAATAGTGTTTAGGGGATCGTAGAACACAGACATGACACTTAAATAATATTATGCGACTGGAACAAAATGATAAAAGTCGTGAATATTTAACTTAATGCTTGAGAATTGGAATATTAAAGCGACAGATCTTATCCATCTAGAAGCTATATGCATTACACGTTGTGAATATCATTGTACCTCAGATGCGGAACTGCGCTTAGCAGTGTTAGAGTCATAAAAACAATTCTTGGACTTCCAATATCTGTAAAAATGCATGCAAACGTATAAAACCAGACGATTATTCACGACTCTGGTCCCTCTTTTTTTGCCCTCTGTGTCCCTGCATCTTTCCAGCTAGACACGCTATTTCAAAAGCCCTATCATTTCATGCCGTGCTATTAATGGCTGTCCAGTAGGCGTGCGGTCAAATGTGTGCCACAGTCTGAGTTATTCCCAGACCCCGTCACTTCTAGTTCCTGTATTGGGTGTTTCCGGACCGTGCCGAACATGGCCGGATTGGCACGACTGACCGCGAAACACGTCACAAGCAGCCATATTGCTGCAACTATTAATACCTTAGGTTAAGCTTTGTTCTTTTGTACAGAGATTTGATGTTAAGAAGACGGTCGGAAGAAATAGGTATTTCGGGGTGAAGAGATATAGAGGAACGAACATTGATTTTAAATGGTTTCCTTCATTACTGACCGTTACGATATAGTGTCAGTAGTGTTTAAACATAAGTCAGAAACACTATAGAATGAGTTCGTCCAGACTGATCAAGGCGCGGTCGAGCTCAGTGAATATAGCGCTCGCCGTATGAATGAATGAATGAATGAATGTTTAACGACACCCCAGCACGAAAAATACATCGGCTATTGGGTGTCAAACTATGGTAATGCAAATAAATAAAGTGATGATCAACATCAATATAAAAATTCAAGGTTCAAACAAAAACAGTGTAAAGAACAGTGTAAAGAACATGCAAAAACACAAATATCACAGAATTTTACGGATACTGAATTTTACTCAAAACTTCAATTTTGTGCTGTATTGGCCATTCTCAAAGAAAATGTTACACCCTGCACCACGGTGAGGTTACAGCACGCGCAGGGGCGCGCTCGCCGTAATGTTCAATAAACCCATTCCTTCCTTCACTGTTTTTTTTTACCCCCAGCCAATGCTTCACCACTAGTATATCAAATGCTATGGTATATGCTATCCTACCAATAGGAAAGTACATAATAAAAAGACTCCTTCCTGCTAATGGAATTTTCTTTTAGCTGGTTTTCTTCTAGAAAATGTCAGAAGTAGCCAATGTTTGACATCTAATAGCCAATGATTAACACGACAATGGGATCTAGTGGTGGTGTTAAACGAGACAAACTTTACCCACCCGAAAGAGGAAAGTGATTTAGTAACACTTTTACACGATGTTTTAAAGCTACTATCCGACTTTACTTTGCTGTCATTGTAAAGATGTAACATGTCCTCCAATTAGCATATGTTGTTGAATAAATTGCAGATCCTAGTTTCAAATTTGTGAAAATGGACTAATTGTGTTTGATATTCAACCATGCAACACATTTCGATAAATATACAGCAGAGGAAGGAAGGAAATGTTTTATTTAACGACGCATACAACACATTTTATTTACGGTTATATGGCGTCAGACATGGTTAAGGACCACACAGATATTGAGAGAGGAAACCCGCTGTCGTCACTTCATGTGCTACTCTTTTTCATAAGCAGCAAGAGATCCTATATATGCACCATTCCACAGACGTCCCCCCCACCCCTTACAACAGAGAAACAACAAAAGTTTGAAACATTGAAATGGAGAAATATTCTTAAGATATAGATTAGAGCTTGTCTCTATAACCGTGATTTCTCAGAAGTACGTGCGTTTTATAAAATATGAAGAAAGAAAATGTATTTCGTGGTATTAGAAACACCAGGATGACCAAAACAGTTCAGATGTAGGAAACTGATTAATATAAACAATAACATCCAACTAATGTCCGATTTCAGTTATCAAAAAAATTACTTTAATAGTTAAACATACGCCGTGTGTTTGAAATCTAGGGTACGACACTTTAAAGGCATATGGCATCTATATAGTGAGATCTCAGATTGTGCTATAGTTAAATCTGCTCTTCTCATTTTTTATTTTTTTTTATTTCCCTACCTTTGTGCTACTTTTAAATTCACCACTCTCCCCTCTCTTCTGCAGTGGACAACTAAAATACATAAACGGGAAATTGAAGTACAAAAACAGTATTTTAAAATGGCGAGGTTATATTGTTGTTGACAACCAAATGCGAACGCCTGATGCATTAGTAAAAAATGTGAAAAATAACACAGCGGCTTTGAACTAAATGTACCCGGGTTCATCTATCCTGTTACATCAAGGTTAATGGCGATAAATTGAGTTACATGCACTTGAAAACTGGGTTTTAACGGATGTTCTCGCTACCAAGCCCGAAGGTGTAAATTGAGTCCATCCATTAGATGAATGTGATATGAAAGAGGACGGTGGTAGCAGTTAAAGTGTTCGCGAGCGCTCGACCTACTGAACACGACAAACAACTAGTTAATAGTGCGAATGTTCAGGAGGTCAAGTGATCGCGGTCGCTCACTAGACTGTTTTTTTTTTTGTGTGCCTACAGTTAGAGGAATGTGATAATATGATAGAGGACGGTGGTACCGGTCAAACTGTTTGCGAGCGCTCGGCCTACTAAACACGCCACGTGCACACAATTAGTTCACAGTGCGCATGTCCAGGAGGTCGAGTGGTCGCGGTCGCTCGCTAGACTCTTTTTGTGCCTACAGTTAGATGGACGCGGTATGATAGAGGACGGTGGTACCAGTTAAACTGTTCGCGAGCGCTGGGCCTGCTGAACACACCACACAACTAGTTAATAGTGCGCATGTTCAGAATGCGATAGATCGCGGTCGCTAACTAGACTGGCTTTAGTGCCTACAGTTAAATGAATATGATATGACAGAAGACAATGGTACCAGTAAACGTGTTCGCGAGCGCTCGGCCTCCTGAACACACCTCACGACTAGTTGGCATGTTGAGGAAATCAAGAGATCGCAGTCGCTCGCTAGAATGTGTTTTTGTGACTACAGTTGGATGAATGTGATATGCCAGAAGACGATGGTACCAGTCAAACTGTTCGCGAGCGCTCGGCCTCCTGAACGCGACACTGACATAAGTAGTCATTCATTCTACATTTAAATATTTCTGAGCCAAACGATGATGCAGTGACTTGGCTAGACTCGGCATAAGTCTAGCAGATACTGAATACCAAGTACCAGACGAGCACGAATGCATGGGTAAACCTAGTGCACGGGGAACCTCAAGTCGATACTTTTCTTAACGTGCACGGCTAGTTGCTTCCCTCTACTTTCCTTTAACATGGCGGGGATATTTTTTAAGGTTGTTGTTGAAGATTTATTTGGTTAATAATGATGCAAGTGGCTTACTTCAATCGGGATTTTGTGAATACGGTAGGTTATACATTTTTGGTTTGTATGTCCATTTGTTGCACTATTTCGGTTGAGAAACGGTTGAAACATGGTGCCACAAGTTTTGAATACAGGCTATATATAGTGCATGTAACAAGATCCGGACGTAGTAAAAACCACATTTACTACGTCCCTCCGGACTGCAGTAAACCCAGTGGTCCAGCTTAAGGCATATGCACACCGACCACAGGGCCGTAAGTATTGAGGGTAGATGAGGGCTGTTACACCCCCTCCGTGAAAACAATACAGATTCAAAATCCAAAATGGCCACCTTGACCTCTAATTGGCTAAAAAAAAATCGACTTCTTCTGAAGTTAGACCTGGCATATTTCAACCAAACTTGCTTCAAATAATCGTCTTGTGACCCTGCAAGTGTTATTTTTTAAAAGGAGTTTTCAAAATCCAATATGTCAGACATGTTTTTCACCATACAGATTTTAACCAAATTCGGTACAAACTATTCTCTCATGGCCCTGACCAATTGTTGTTATTTTTCGTGACAATTAGAAATCTAATATGACTGCCCTAGTCTCTGATTGGCTGAGATATTTTCAACTTGTTCTCAAGTTCCACCACGTAGATTTCAACCAAAGCTGGTACAAATGATTCTGTCATGACTCTGACCATGACCAGTTTACATCTTCATTTATTCCGTAATTATGTCACAAGCAAATTTAGAATTTACAAACTCCAAGGCATTTACTTTGATAAAAGTGCATCATTTATTGATATGGGTTACAATACATACGTATGCACATGTATTATGTTAATGCCAATTAGCGGTCAGCACACGGCCATCTGTGATGAATTCTTCTTCTTCCGTGATCATCATTTAAAAGGTGTTTCGTAAGCCCCCTATTTCTTGTTCGCGCCACTTCGGCTAGGGCTTTCCGACTTCAGCTGTGATTTTTGTAGAGTTATCTCTCTTAGCCTTTGACCCTTAGAGCCATCCTGCAAGGCAGCATTGGTTTGATTTTAGAGTCCCTTCTCTTAGCATGGTTGCTTTACAGGGTTGGTGAATCCATTCTGTCCAGTTGGTTTGTTTGATTTTGGAGTGTCCCTCTCCTAGATGTCTTGCCTCCCAAGGCTGACGAATGGCATCTGTCCGGGCATTATTGCTATGGTTCATTTTCCAGAGGTACAGCTAGTATAATACCAGTTGAGCCCATGGGCCTCTGGTATTGTATAAGACAGAGATGGGGCGATTACTTGACACAAGTAATCGATTATGATTACGATTACTTTAGGATGTCACGATTACAATTACGATTACAAGATAATTGAAAGTAATCGATTACGATTGCGAATACATTGTCTAGCAATCATGATTACAATCGTGATTACATTTCCACAAATCTACACAAATAATGAAATGTTACCACCATGAAGTTATGCACTTTATTTTACAACCATACCGATTTCATTCATTGAAAGACATAATGGATAATTTTGGATTATTTATTAAATTATTTCAAACATTTATAAACCTATGTATACTGCAGGGAGGGAATCAGTTTCCAAAACCAGATTTATTATTCTTAAATTTGGATTATTGAAGGTACCATAGGTATAATTATTGTATCAATGAATAACATATATTTTTTGTTATATTATTGAAATAAGCCATAATTAGTAATTGCAAACTGTCTGATCACTATTACTTGTTGGTTTTTTATTGTTTGTAGAACGTATACCATTTAATACCATCCACAAATTAAAATCATTTTTTTTTTTTAATCTATAAATAAAGAAATAAAGAACGAAAGAAAAGAACAAACAAGTAAATAAATAATTAAATTGATATCTGCATACATATACATGTGCACAAGTTGCTCATTGCAATTAATTGTTGACATTCTAAAAATGACTATTATTAATGAATCGATTTGCAGTCGTACTTGCTTTGTGCCATATTATAAGGATCCAATTGTGTCGGTGAAAATTACAAGTATATTGGCCTGGGTGTATTTATTTTGGTATCATTAGAAGCGCCGCGTTTCGTAGAACATCTATTAAAATCAGCTTTCGGGAATTTTTATTAGACGTATTAATATTTTAAGCTATTTTAAAGGAAAATAAACCAAGGTTTATCGTGATAGACTACTTTCAACTGAGTGTTTGCTTAATTAGTTACGTTATTTGTGGTTGTGTCTGCGACAGGGTGAGGATGACTGCCCATGGAATCAAGCTTGATACGACTGGCTGGCTGCCCGTCTGCAGTCGTAACCACTAACAAAATAAAAGAAAGTTTGCCACGGTACCATTGGTGGACTTTCACACCTGTGACAAAACGAGATATTGTCAAGCGTTTCTTAGTTGAATTCAGACCCGTGATAACGCTGTATATGGATTCAGAGGAACACAAGTGTTTTATTATATATATATATATATATATATATTATTCATTTTTTTACGGCAATGAATTAGGACACAAAACTGGGGCATGGTGCAGCGCCCTTTAATATATTGCTAGCTAGAACACTGTATTCATACATGTGGACCGGCCTCGGTGGCGTCGTGGCAGGCCATCGGTCTACAGGCTGGTAGGTACTGGGTTCGGATCCCAGTCGAGGCATGGGATTTTTAATCCAGATACCGACTCCAAACCCTGAGTGAGTGCTCCGCAAGGCTCAGTGGGTAGGTGTAAACCACTTGCACCGATCAGTGATCCATAACTGGTTCAACAAAGGCCATGGTTTGTGCTATCCTGCCTGTGGGAAGCGCAAATAAAAGATCCCTTGCTGCCTGTCGTAAAAAGAGTAGCCTATGTGGCGACAGCGGGTTTCCTCTAAAAACAGTGTCAGAATGACCATATGTTTGACGTCCAATAGCCGATGATAACATAAAAAATCAATGTGCTCTAGCGGCGTCGTTAAATAAAACAAACTTTACTTTTTTTTCCATTCAAGTGGTTTTATAGTAAACGTAAACACGAAAGATACCATTATGTAATACCATGGGTAACATTCATTTGATAATCCAGACGTTATGATCCCCTGTTTCTCAAGGCAAATAATAGTTCTACTATGAGAGTAGTAGACAATGGGAGATCAGTTCTACTGACTGACCAGTACTATAGGCACTGTTACTGGAGTTGATGCTAAGTTTAGTAAATAATTATGAGTAATCATGAAAGTAATCGCTGATTACGATTACATTAGCAATGTAATCGATTACGATTGCGATTACATGACATTCTCAAACAATGTAATCGATTACAATTGCGATTACATGAAAACATGTAATCGATTACAATCGATTACGATTACTGATTACGATTACTGATTACGATATACGTTTGATGGTAATGAAGAAAAAGTCTAATCGTTTTTAAAACATGTACTTATTTATCATTCATAAACATTATGAAAAGATTCGCACAGTTTATTACGTTCGTGTCATCATTTTGTGAAATTTCAAACATGTACAAACATTTCAGTTGGTATTTGTGACCATTTTATTTGATGCACAAAAACTTCTGCCTGCGAGTGTATTATGCATATGCATTTTTAAAAAAACAAGCAGGTTTATAAATACTGTATGAAGCATTTGTGTCGTAAAGCGTCCAGGTCGAGATTGGAGTGACATGGCCCTTTTTACCATGTTTTATGTATTAACCGCAAAACCACAATTCAATAATCGATACAAAATCATGTTTTCTTGTGCATATTATTATTATTTTTTTAAAAGGATAAGTCCCAAAGTTGCATAAAGACAAAAACTCTGTATTCTTTTCTCTTGTGAAATATATACTGACACACAATGAAAACGCAAAAAAACTACTTTTCATTGCAAATAACGACAAACTATTAATGAATTGATAGATAATGTAATATGACATTAATGACTGGTATTCATGAGATACATTCACATGGAAACATGGCCGGTTATCATCAGTAATCGAGTTGCATTCGTAATCGAAAAGTCCCCCCCCCCCCCCCCCCCCCCCCCCCATATCAAGGTCAGTATCTGGTGTGTCCACCATTGGCCCGTGAGCATGCGTGAACACGACGGGGAAAGGATTGGCACAAACATCTCAAATAAGCCAAAGGAATGTTCCTCCACTCCTCATGCAGCGCCTGTGCAAGCTCAGCGACGTTACGCGGTGGTGGCTGGCGGTGACGTACACGACGTCCTAACTCATCCCACGTATTCAATTGGGTTCAAATCCGGTGAAACGGCGGGCCAGTTCATAACGGTGATACCGGCTTGTTGCAGGAATGCCTGGGTAATTCTTGCAGTATGTGGACGGGCATTGTCTTGTTGAAACAGAAGGGGACCTCCTGGTCTTCGGTGACGGCGCAAAAGTGGCTGGAGAACTGGTCTTAGAATAACGTCAACATAACGCTGGGCTGTAAGGGCATCGTGGACAATGATGAGATCACTCCTAAAATCACAGTTGATTGCCCCCCATACCATCAGACAACCGCCGCCAAACCGATCACGTTTCCTCACACATCCGTCAGCGTACCGTTCATGGAGTCTCATGTACACACGTGCTCTTCCATCGGCAAAGGAGAAAGAGAAACGGAACTCATCTGAGAAAACAATGCTCCGGTAAAAGGCTGGTGGATGATTACCATTCTGGAGAGCAAACTGTAGTCTCGCAGCACGATGTCGCGGTGTCATGATGTTACCGTTGCACGGGCGTCTGCATCGGAGTCCAGCCGTTCTGAGTCAACGGATGACCGTCATCGGATGGATATGCCTTCCACGACGTCTTATCGTGTTGCTTGCTGTCATCGTCGCAGTTCTGAACCGGTCATGGAGGTGGTGTCGTCGAATCTGCCGATCTTGACGTGGGGTCGTAACGGGACGTTGATCAGGTCGAGGTCGATCACGGACACTCCCGGTCTGTTGATGACGTTCAACAAGTCGTCCAATAGTTGATGGATGGACTCTGAAGGTCCTAGCAACTTGGCTTTGCGAAGTACCCTCTTGAACTATGCCCAACGCTCGCTCTCTTTGTTCTTCTCGGAGTTGTGGCATTCTTAATGTGACGAGGAATATGACACCGTTACGTGACTTTTATGTGTCCACATACTGGCACTTCACGTGCATTGCATGCAGCATGATTGAGCATGTAGTGAACGCATTTCACACCATTTTGTGTGTTTCTGCTATTGTATGTGTAACGAGAACAAAACCAGGATTAAAACCCAGATAAAAGTACCAATCAATGGCTTCCTCTCATAAATTATTATTTTAATAATATAATATAATAAATATATTTTTCATTAATCACAACAAAATATTGAAAAATATCTGTTTTGCGTTTTCATTGTGTATCAGTATATATAACAATTACATCCGGAATTACATGCCGACACCCCCCCCCCCCAACCCCCCCCCCCCCCCCCTCCCAATTCATTTACTACTATTTGGGGGCGGGATATAGCTCAGTCGTTTGAGTGCTCGCTTGAGATGCTTGCGTTGTACGATCGAACCACCTCAGTGGATCCATTCAGCTGATTATTTTTTTCTCGTTCTAACCAATGTACCACAACTTGACAGATGCCGTGGTATGTGCTTTCCTGTCCGTGAGAAAGTGCATATAAAAGATCACTTGTTGCATTAGGAAAAATGTAGCGGGTTTCCTCCGATGACTACGAGTCAGAATTACCAAATGTTTGACATCCAATAACCAATGATTAATTAATCAATGTGCTCCAGTGGTGTCGTTAAACAAAACAAACTTTTTTTCTTTTCTTTTTTTACATGCCGACTACTACAGGTGGTGCGCCAGTTCCGGATCACTTCCGGATCACCTGTAGTTACCGATCAGTCTGTCGGTATATTAATTTTTTTAGTAATTTCTGTGTAAATTTCATTAAACAAATATTCTAAGAAACAAATAATACATGTTTCTTGAAATTGTACGTAAAATAACTGTAACAGTATATAGTCTTGGTTTTATTTTGGACGGCGACTATTAAAACTTTACACGAGCAGACGACATGAAAAAAAGAAGGCATTTTAAAAAGAGATGAAGTTTTTGATGTTTTTCTATTTATATCCTTTGAAATTTTATAGTACGAGTAGGGGAAACATATATAGATTGTGTATGACTAGTTTTATTAAAAGTGATGCTGTAAACGACTTACTGTAACTCCTCAAAGGGGACACACTTGATACGCCAGTTGCGGATCACTCACAAAACGGAAGTATTTACGTTGTAATTGCCGCTAGATAGGGCGATGAACGCAGGGTTTATCTCAAGACTCAAAAACGTTGAACACGGTGGATTTTTTTTCTCCATGATAATGATAATAATAATAATAATTATTATTATTATTATTATTATTATTATTATTATTTTCTTCTTAAACCTCTCTTGATTCATCATTTTAACCACTAGTTCATAATAATTCGACTCTGTATGTCTCGGGGCCCATGTCATAGTAGCCCTAGACTGTTCGTCCCATGGACAGTCATCCTCTACAAAATATTATATTAATCGTTGTAGTTCCACCTATTTTTCTTGTATTATTTTTGTTTTCTACAGGTAATGACAATATGTATATAATGTAAAGACACGTATTTTATAAACTGAAACTACGATTTTAAGTGTTCGTCCACTTGTCTCTCACGTTGCATTTGTAGGCCTACGTGTAATTAGCCATTCGTACAAATACCAGCCGCAGTCATTCACAAATATGGCTAATATAAATCAAATGTAGTTTTTTAAAATTCCATTTTCGTTTAATTCGGGCAAAAATTAGTGTGCCCTGCCCCCTACAAAAATAGGAGCCCGTGTGACCTGTTACATCGCCAGTCTAGAATCGCTAAAATCGCTGCACACGTGTCTTGTATTTGCCCCATAAGACTATTCAGTAATGTTGCCCGCCCCCCTCAGTGTGAGAGCCGTCCACCCCATTGCTTGATTGATTGAATAAAAAAAAAAAAAAAAAAAAGTTTACTGTACAAAGAAAAGAATCGGCACAAGTTTGACATGAGGACCTTTATAAAACCATGCCACCGCCAGTGGTCTGTTTCGCATGTGCCATTGCACGTGCTTTTCGCATACTCGACTACTCGACTGCTCGACTTTGGGAGAGATGGGGAAGGGGTCCTCTATTTGGTTTTGTCAACGAAGTGAAAATCTCTTATTCGGCTTAATTATAATTCGCATTTAAACAGTCTGTACCACTATAGGGTGGATTATGTTTTTTCAGTGGAATTTTTGTTTTACACAATCGCATTCTGATGCAGGAGAGTCAGTCGGCCACTGATCTGTGTACTCACATGGTCAATCTGAGCTAGCCCTAGCCTTTAGACCGTCGTTGAAAATAATTCTGTTTTCAGGAGCAGATCCAGGAATTATTTTGCGGGGGGGGGGGGGGGGGGGGGAGAAGACTAACCAGAAAAGGGCAAATGGAACAACACGTCAAAAATAATAATTAATAATCCACTTTTGTGACTGTTTAGTGTGTGTCACTATATTAAAATGTATCATTATTAACAAGGGGTCTAACCGTCCTGCTTCAAAATTATTTGTTTAATTTTAATATTTAAACAGGAACGGATTAGCCTATATCCGGCTAAAAAAAACCCACACCCCCACCACGTAGATAACCTGTAAAAATTATAATTTCAAATTATAAACATTTACATATTGTTTCGGACCCCCACCTAAAGCATAAGTCGCCCCTGTATTATGATAAATACTAAACAGTCCCAAAGTTGATATTTTGCTGATATGTCATTTCTTTCTATTTTCAAGCCTTTGTTCCTTTCAGTTTTAAAAGTCATCAATATAATAATAATAATAATAATAATAATAATATTTATTATTATTATTATTATTATTATTATTGATATATACGATAATAAATAAAAACAATTATTTATTATTAGTAATAATAATATTAATTATTATTATTATTATATACTAGAATGCCAGAAATCAAATATAATTCAACTTGTTGAAACAATGAAAGTACACAACGAAAATAATAAGGATCGCGCACCTTTACTTTTGACACACGCCCCGTATATCTGACGTCATGGGACGCCATCGTTGATTTTCAATCGATTTTTAGAAATTGTTAATTAGGGGCGTAATCAGGGTGGGTGGGAACCCTATGGAGTTGCAAATGATCATAAAATATGTCCGGCAGGATCCACGAACGTGCTGAAAGTGCTAACATGTTGGAAATAGTGTTTTTGAAGGCGTAAGCCTCTATTTTTCGAAAGTGATCCGGAACTGGACAAAGTGATCCGCAACTGGCGTAAGTACGCCAGCTCGAACAACACTGTTTTTGGTGCCAAATGTTTACCTAAATTTACATTTTATATCACTGTTTATTTATATGGTTGATTATCTTTATTACCAAGAATTTCTTTTAAAGTCATACGCGCGCATTTTGACAGAATTCACAATTTTGTTTGAAGTGATCCGGAACTGGCGCATCACCTGTATTTATATTTTATAACTTCTTCTTCTTTTTGTTTCGACCGGCCTCGGTGGCGTCGTGGTTAGGCCATCGGTCAAGAGGCTGGTAGGTACTGGGTTCGGATCCCAGTCGAGGCATGACATTTTTAATCCAGATACCGACACCAAACCCTGAGTGCTCCGCAAGGCTCAATGGGTAGGTGTAAACCACTTGCACCGACCAGTGATCCATAACTGGTTCAACAAAGGTCATGGTTTGTGCTATCCTGCCTGTGGGAAGCGCAAATAAAAGATCCCTTGCTGCTAATCGGAAAGAGTAGCCTATGTAGTGGCGACAGCGGGTTTCCTCTCAAAATCTGTGTGGTCCTTAACCATATGTCTGACGCCATATAACCGTAAATAAAATGTGTTGAGTGCGTCGTTAAATAAAACATTTCTGTGCAGTTTTCTGTGACATGTCTAAAGCCTTTGACAGAGTATGGCATAAAGGGTTAATTTATAAGTTGGAGCGATACGGCATAACAGGTCGATTACTTAATTGGATAACAAACTATATATCAAGTAGAAAGCAAAGGGTTTTTGTTAATGGTACCTTGTCCAATTATAGTACACTGATGGCTGGAATACCCCAAGGCTCAGTACTCGATCCGTTCCTATTTTTAGTTTACGTTAACGACATTGCCGATGAGCTTTATTGTGTAACTAGACTCTTTACCGATGATACTAGTTTAACATCTTCATTAAATGACCATTATAGAATCTAATCTCAACGAAAATGTACAGAAACTCCATAACTGGTCATCTCAGTGGCTTGTCACGTTTAATCCTAACAAAACCAGCGTAGTTGTATTCTCAAAAAATACCAATGATCCTCTTCCAATTAAATTATATTTTGGTAACACGCGTATTGATTTAACACAAACACAGAAATATCTAGGTTTAACGTTTATAAACAATTGGAAATGAAAAAAAAATCATATTCAAAACATAATATGTAAATATGCATTTATACGTCCAGTACTTGAATATGCATCTGAAGTTTGGGACGAATGCTCTGTTGTAGACGAGGAACATCTAGAAAAAGTTCAAATTGAAACTGCAAGAATAATAACAGGCCTACGTTTGTTTGTATCACGTAATGCTCTATACTTACAAACTGGTTTAGTTACCCTTTCTGAACGTCAAAAGGCAAAAAAAAAAAAAAAAAAAAAAAAAAAAGGTATGTACTCTGTTTAAAATACTTAATAGTATGACTTTTTAACAAACTGCATTCCGCCTTGGGTAGAACAACGTGTTCATTATAGACTAAGAAACCAAAACCATATATATCTATTCCGTTTGCCAGAACTAATATATTAAAGCTGTCCTTTTTTCAGTCGACTATTAACCAGTGGAACACCTTGCCATTAGAAAGTAGAAAGTGTGAGCAAATTTCAACCTTTAAAAAACCATTTGCATCTGAAGGTTACAAGATGCCTTCGTTTCACTTATGTGGACATTGAAAGGAAAATATCTTACATATAATATTAAGGCACGCTTGTAGTATCTTAAATGATTATTTATATCGCTGTGTACTAGTTACAGACCCATCCTGCAAATGTGGGTATCATTACGAGAGCAGCTTCCATTACTTCTTTCAGTGTGAACTTTATACCCAGCAAAGACAACATCTATTAGACTCTTTAAGTACATTTGTACCAATAAACCTCCAGTTAGTACTAAACGGTAGAACCACATTAAGTGACGACACAAACAACCAAAATTTCGTTATGTTAAAAATATATTAAACAAACAGAAAGATTCAATAAATAAACTATGGTTTAATAAATGATGGCTCGATAAACGTATATCAAAATGTGCGGAACTTATTGACTATCCCACGTCAAAGCCGAGCCGTCTGATTAGAAAGATACACATCAAATCTATTTTGCTTGTATTAACTTTGTTCTGAATATTTATTGTAGTCTTTCTTCCGGTTTCACTTTATCTGCACTGTTAATTTGCCTTGCTTGATGTTTTGTGTATTTACTTTGTTTCAATTATCTGTAGTAATAGTAGCCGCCAATAATGTTATAATATTTGTAATTAGGAGAGGGCCTCGTAACTTGGATAACTTGTGCCCAATCCTTTTGTATATTATATGCAATAAAATATGTTTCAAACAACCATATTTCCAACGCCATTTAAAAGTAAATAAAATGTATTGAGTGCGTCGTTAAATGAAACATTCCCTTCCTTCCTTCCTGATAAGGGTGACCGACAGTTTAAAGTTTATGTTGTTGAACGACACCACTAGAGCACATTGATTAATTAATCATCGGCTATTGGATGTCAAACATTTGGTAATTCTGACATGTAGTGAACAGGAAACCCGCTAGATTTCCCATATGTAACAAGGGGTCTTTTTATATGCAATTTCCAACGGACAGGAAAACCCCAATCAGTTGAATGCATCCACCCAGGTGATTCGATCCTGTGACCCAAGCACCTCAAACAAGCACTCAACCGACTGAGCTAAATCCCGCCCGGTGACCGACAGGTTAACACGTGACTTCACAGTTTGAATCTGGATTGTATTTCTATACTGACAGCTGTCTCGAAGACTTGATCTTAACGACGGCAGCGACGGCAATTGCCGTAGGTCGGTAGCACTTTTGTGCGTTATCTGCCATATAAATTAAGTTAATAATGTATTTGTAAGCAACACATTCTGCATACAGCCAAATAATATTTCTGTCATGTTTATTTGCAGGAATCCTCACTTTAAAAAAACCCAAATGCCGTAGCAGGCTCAAATTGTCATCGATGGGTTGTTTCACTCACGGCAATTTGTTTTTAAATTGTCGTAGGCAACTCATTCTTAAATTCGAGCTAGCTCCTATTTTAGAGGATACGTCATGAAAACACTCAATGCACTATATATTTTTTCGCCAAAGATTCTTGAGGAAACCATTGTTTACGCCTAGTTGCAGCGCTTTATAATTTTACCATTCTTAAGTTAATTGTGCACACAGGCACACGTGTAGTAGCCCAAGATGTCCCGACTGCCCAATATGTCATAATTAGGAAATCTTGGGCAGTTGGGATATTTTGGGCTTCAACACACGTCACCTCGGTGAAGAGGGAGGGAGGGAAATGTTTTATTTAACGAAGCACTCAACACATTTTATTTACGGTTATATGGCGTCAGACATATGGTTAAGGACCACACAAATATTGAGAGGAAACCCGCTGTCGCCACTTCATGGGCTACTCTTTTAGAATAGCAGCAAGGGATCTTTTATATGCACCATCCCACAGACATGACAGTACATACCACGGCCTTTGGTGTAACAGTTGTGGTGCACTGGCTGGAACGAAACATATTCCAAAGGGTCCACCGATGGGGATCGATCCATGACCGACCGCGCATCGAGTGAACGCTTTACCACTGGGCTACGTCCCGCCCAGCTCGGTGAAGGAAACTCAGCATTAGTTTATTAGCTACTGAAAGAAAGAAAGAATGAATGAATGAATGAATGAATGAATGAATGAATGAATGAATGAATAAATGAATGAATGAATGAATGAATGAAAGAATGAATGAATGTACTGACAAGTAAAGGCGCCAAATTAATGTGTCAAGTTCATAAATTTCCCACTTGAGATTAGAAATGTCTGATGCAATTGTTCGGAAATTGCCCGGGGCAATTTGCTTTATACCAATCGATGTCCGGGGCTTTATGAAAAAACATTATTGATAATGCACCGATCTCTGCATGTTTCCATTAATTGTTCACGGTCAATTTCTGAAATGAAAAGATTTTGTGTTTTCGTTCGGTTGGGGTGAAATTGCCTTATTTTCCAGCGCTTGCGTTGGTTCCGGGTCCATGAACGCATTATTTTACAGGAAGTGATAAAAAACCCTCCATAACAAAGAGATGTTATAATTCCGCAGAACAGAATTTGTTATGAAAGATCACATTATACGACACCCTGCACAGCACGATTACACGACGAAATGCAGTGATATGACAGGAAGCAATCAAGAAACTTCATATATTACATGTAACAGGGATACGAAGGTGGTGTCATTGATAAAAAAAAACCTTGATATAATTTGCCTCCGTACTGCTTGTAAGACAGGAAGTCGACTAGGAATCGACAGGCCGCACACGTAGACCAACAGGTTTAGGTGTAATGAGCGGTAGGCGCAACTTGAGATGGGAATGAAATATTGTTCTTCTTTTTTCTTTAAAAAAAAAAAAAAAAAAATTAAAGGGAGTCGTCTTTAGAATTATCGAATGAAAGTAATTAACCAGACCGGTTCATGCATGCATTCATTCATTATTGACCGGCCTCGGTGGCGTCGTGGTTAGGCCATTGTCTACAGGCTGGTAGGTAATGGGTTCGGATCCCAGTCGGAGCATGGGATTTTTAATCCAGATACCGACTCCAAACCCTGAGTGAGTGCTCCGCAAGGCTTAATGGGTAGGTGTAAACCGCTTGCACCGACCAGTGATCCATAACTGGTTCAACAAAGGCCATGGTTTGTGCTATCCTGCCTGTGGGAAGCGCAAATAAAAGATCCCTTGCTGCTAATCGGAAAGAGTAGCCCATGTAGTGGCGACAGCGGGTTTCCTCTCAAAATCTGTGTGGTCCTTAACCATATGTCTGACGCCATATAACCGTAAATAAAATGTGTTGAGTGCGTTGTTAAATAAAACATTTCTTTCTTTCATTCATTTTTTTTTTTTTTTAAATCGGGCTCATCTCCAGTTAAAGTTGAAGCACGCTGTTATGGGCATATAATTTATTATTAAAACCACAAAGTGTCAGCTGGCAGGATTCGAACCTACTACACCGACATTTGACCTTAACCACTCTGCCAATAACGTCTTTTTCGCCAATCTGATATAACGAGTTGGCCATGCCAAGTATACAATTATAAAGTTTAATGTTTGTTTTTGTTTAACGACACCATTAAAGCACATTGATTGGTTAATCATCGGCTGTTGGATGTCAAACATATGGTAATTTTGACACATAGTCATTAGAGGAAATCGCTATAATTCCCCATTGTATGTATGTATGCCCACAAATGACTGTCAGGTCAGATGTCGGGAATTAACGTGCTTATATCAATTTAATGTTCAAGCACGTGTCCCATTAGCAGCAAGGATCTTTTATATGCACATACCACTGCCTTTCACCAGTTGTGGTGCACTGGTTGGAATATGAAAAACACCCTAATCAGTTGAATAAATCCACCGAGGTGGTTCGATCCTGCGACGCAAGCATCTCAGGCGAGCACTCATCCGACGGGAGGTAAATCCCGCCCCATCGATGAATGAATAAATGGTTTAACGACACAGAACAAACATACCCATCGACTATTTGCTTTCAGACAAAACTAATACGGCTTTACTAAACACCATTAAAGAATATAACAATAAATTATGTTATTACAGAGGTCTCAATGGTTTACCATATGCACGTGAACGTTTATCCTTCGATATATTCAAACAGATCCTAGTGGGCATCAGCATGCACCTTTGTTTTGTATCATCTTGACATGTCGGTTTAGGATCGATCCCAGCCGGTGGGCCCATTGGGTTATTTCTCGTTCTAGCCAGTGCACCACGACTGGTATATCAAAGGCCGTGGTGTGTGATATCCTGTCTTTGGAATGGTGCATATAAGAGATCCCTTGCTACTAAAGTGAAAATATATCGGGTTTCCTCACTAAGACTAGATGTTAGAATTACCAAATGTTTGACATCCAATAGCCGATGATCAATAAATCAATGTGCTCTAGTGGTGTCGTTCAAAAATACAAACTTTAACTTTTTCCTGTGTTCTGGGGCGTCCCATCATCCAACGTTTATGTAGTATATGCAAATGGTGTCTAAATATATAAGCAAAGTATTAAACATACAAAGCGTTTTCTTATCTTTGAGTTTACATATTATATATTCCTACATTATTGCTAAGAAATGACCAGACAAGCAATGACATCCAGTCAAGGTGTGTTAAGGTATGCATGCGTAATTGCGTATATGCATGTGGCATGTGCCCACTTCTTGCCGCGCTGTCCTATACCCATAGACGTACGTAACCCCATGTTTGTAGGGGCGCAGGTTGGTTTTTGCCCGAATTAAACGAAAATTCCCGAATTGGGAAAACTATTTTTTTTTTTCATATTAGCATTATTGCCAAACAGTTATATAGGGTTGCAAACGAATCACTACGCATTTTTACATAGATTACAACTAATTTTGAGGGTAGAATGATGGAAAGGCATCGCGAAAATGTCTCAGGGTAGCAATTTTTGCCCCAATATCTTGATAATTTTTGCCTGAATTAAAGGTTTTGCTTCAGCACTGGGGGGGGGGGGGGGTGGAGTTGTGCTCCCCCAGCCCCCTGTCTCGTACGCTTATGCCTATACCTACCCAAGAAGAGGGAAAGAGGGCACGGCATAGGCACCCCGCCTTTTGTTTGATGGCCAACTGTACACTATAAAAAAACAAAAGGTCCTAGGTTCATATTTAATACCAGCATTCCAGTGAGCAAACGTTACGTCACCTCTCGCCCCTTATTTCAACAAACTATCTTTCTGTCAGTCCTTATTTTGTTTTTAAAACTCTAAATTTTAAATGGTCTTCTCTTTAATGCACATAAGGGGGCAATCATAGCATACAGTAATAATCGATCGCATCTTGGGGGTGGGAGGGGGGTTACATGATGGAAAATGGGATCGAGTGTTTCACAGTTCACATAATACATTTTCACGGGTATCCTGGGACTCGTTATAATTTCCTCAACTCTCAACTTTCGAGTGCGCTCAGATTAACAACTAATGGATTGTATGTTGAAGCCCAATATGTCACAACGAGTTGTAAGAGCGCTCAGACTAGCAACTGGACAGTCGTAAAAGTTGTGACAGCAGAAAGTTGGCCAACCTCGCACTGGCAGTTCGTAGTCTCAAACTAGCATGATACGACGAGAATAGAATTTTAAGAGTGCTAAGACTAGCAACTGTACAGTCGTAGAAGTTGTGACAGCAGAAAGTTGGCCATGGGAAATGGGATCGAGTGTTTCACAATTCACATAAATTTCACGGGAATTCTGTTATTATTTTGTTAATAAACTCTGAAATTCCCCACACGCCACAGGCGTAGGAGTCTTCCGATTGATTATTAATCAATAGACACGATGCACGTCTATTTATCATTATAATTTTTTTTTCTTCTATCTATTGCTGGTAGAGTGAACGTGCGCCACGCCATATATCTATGATTTCACATCAGCAAATATTCGTGAGCTCTTTAACACAGGCGTCGGAGGCGGGGGCGGAGCCATTTTTCTCTCATCTCTGACGCTGAGGTAACCGTAATATAGGTTGCATCCCCCCTCCTCCACACACACACCCGGCGTGACAGGAGAATTAATACTCCCCCCCCCCCCCCCCCCCCCCCAAGTTGATGGGATCTTCAACGATATTATCTAATACGGTGGAGGGGCTCTTTTAACATATGACGTAATGGTCATGACACAGAGCCCGATTTCACAAAACATCGTAAGCCTAGTTTTTTGCACGTAAACGAAAATTTACGACTGAACCACAATTTGTATTATTATTAAAGGTACAATAAATATAGTTTGAAGTGCACGTATTTAATTTTCTTTTGTTCTTAGAATACTCAGTATTCAGGAATGGTGTAATTGTCTGCATGAAATAGATGTCAAACACATGTAAACGTATGATCGAGATAATTGCTAGTCGCAGACGTAAACTTACGATGTTTTATGAAATGGGCCCCAGGCTGGGAGGAGAAGTAGCCCAAATGGGCCCTCCGAAGGGGATCGACCCTAGATCGACCGCGCATCAGGCAAGCTCTTTACATCTGGGCAACATCCTGCCCTGTCATATTCCAAGCATTTAAAGAGTTAACAAATTAAAAATAATAAATCATGAATCTTATTATGTTTAATTTTGATTAGTTTTTCTTTTTCATTAATGTGTTCATCATTGGTATGCCTTAATGATCACCCATCCCAGCGCTAAGCCCAACATAGCTTGACTTGTTGCTGGAAGTCGGTCTATGAAGTCGGTCTATGAAGTCGGTGAGCTCTTAAGGCTATAAAATGTATCGTTCCAGCCAGTGCTCCACAACTGGTGTAACAAATGCCGTGGTATGTAGTACTATGTCTGTGGTATGGTACATATAAAATATCCCTTGCTGAAAATCGGTAAGTGTAGTCCATTGTCTGGCGGTAGCGGGTTTCCTCACCGATTATCTATGTGGTCCTTTTCCATATAACCGTAAATACAACGTGTTGAATGTGTTGCTAAATAAACCACCCCTTCCTTTCTTTGGAACTAAGACACAGAAGAGACACGAAGTTGGCCAACCCGACAGTTGCGTTGTAAGTTCCCCAACTCCCGACCTACGACGGACGCGCTCGGATTAACAACTAATGGGTTATAAGACGAGAATCGAGTTGTAAGAGCGCTCACAATAGCAACTGTACAGATGTTATTAAAGGTAGAGTAAACTCAAAGAAGAGCTTTATGTGTTGGGAAGATGCATACCCGGACCACCAACACATACTGACACTTTAACAAATGAAAAACGCGTAATTTTAGAGTTAATAAAAAAACGCATGATTATTCCTGCCAACTGGGGGCAGCCATTTTGTTTCGATTTTTTGACGTCCGGTGGAATAGCTGGCCTCAGATTACAGTTATCTTCCCATTTGGTTGTCCAAAATCCGGAAGTTTGACCGCGCAAGTAGTCTGCTGTTTGACTGTGATTATTTCATGGCAGACAGCTATGAAGTGGCAACTGTTTGACTGAAGTGACAGGGGATAGCATGTAGTTTGTAAACATGTGTAACTTGTTGACATTGGAGACTTGTTTGTGGTAATTCCGGCCCATGCAAAAGTAGTGCTTTTTGTGTAAAATGGGTGTACTCCGGCCTGGTTTAGAGGGTGTGTCTGTTTAAACCAATATGCTGGGAGAAAGAGCTGGACAACAGGGGTTGTCCTTTTCAGGGTATGTATCCCCCATGCAGGCAAAGGTACATACAAAACTTCACGGGCCTGCTGATATTAATAAAAATGTTATAGCCACTAAGGCTATATAGAAACATATAGCGAAATTAATTGTGGTCTGAGGCCAGCTTTGGCAAAGTGACATCAGCTCCGTCCATCTCCTCTATGCACAGTGTAAACAAACGCTCTAATTTACGACAAGGCGCTTCGCTTTCATCAACCTGACTTGTAAAACAACATAAATGACTTGATAGTATAATAAACTATTTAACTAAATATATTTCAATTTGCATCAATAGAACGAAATGGAGATATAGTATTTTTCTTCTTCTTTTTTAAATCCAAAGAAACAAATGCATATTATTAGGCCTATTGGTATGCTACGTTCGAGCAAAAACAACCACTCACGATACCCAAGTGATAATTGTTTTTTTCTTTAGGACTACGTAATTGGTCAGTTTTGTGATTTTAGATGGGAAAGTCTACTTAATCAAAGGTTTTACAGAATTACTTACAGTAACAAAGCAGGACGGCTGATCGATTACGATTAGAGGGGTGTCCGTGCGTTTAACATACAATACCCTGTGATCTTAATAAAAGAGGTACTCTTTTTAGTGTGTCTAGACACAGTGTCTGGGGACCGCCTAAATATACACTTGCCAGTCAGGAACAGAACAGAACAGAACAGAACAGAACTTTATTACACCCAGACCGTTATGCAACGGCCTAAGAGGAACATACATATTCTGATTTTGACAAGATGGTTAACAGGAGGATACAAATAATAGTAATACATTGCTTGATAGATATATGAATACAAATACAGTACATGACATGACATTACATTATAAAGATATGTGTATTAATACTATAAATACATGATATTACATTATAGAGATATGTGTATTAACTATATAGATGCATTCTGCGATGTAACAGAGTAGAGGTATATTGTAAAATATAATTATTCAGAAAATTTCAGTTACAACTGTGTACTATATAATTATTGATATTACAATATATAGATATAAATAAAATAAATAAATAATAATAATAATAATAATAATACAATTTTCATAAAATAACAATAAGACATAAAATAATGTAATACGATTTAAAATATATCAAGTATAGTTGTATGTTGAGCTTTAGTTTCATTAACTGGTTAATGTATGGTAATTTTGGTTGTTGTTGGGTATTGTTGTTATGGGCGTTTAAATACTTGAAAAATTATATTCATGAATTTAGCTAATTTTTTTAGTGTGCTTAAACTTTTACTGTTCATAAGTTCTCTAAATTTATATATATTTGGCAAGTATAATAATACGGACGTAAACATTCTTTCCGGGTATTATAGAAAAAACTACATACAAATAAATAATGAAATTCGTCTCCTGTGTCGTTTTCATCACAATAGTACAAAGTCTATCTTCTAATAAAACTGTATTCCAACGTCCAGTCTCAACAGGTAAATAATGATTAGAAGTCCTAAATTTTATCATAACAGTCCATAATTTTTCAGGAATAATATTAAGATAATTTTCAAAATTTAATTGGTCTTTGAAATATTCGTAGGTTTTACCTCTCGATGATTCTGAAATATCATTTTTCCATGTTTGTAAACACTGGTCGTTTTGTCATATGCTAATTTATTGTGATAACCATTTTACCGATAGAAAGGTTTGTGATAGCCTATATTACTCATTCCTAGATGATCTAAAATGTTTTTAACAGCAGCAATCCAGTTATAGTTAATTCCAATGCTAATATGGTCTCTCGTCATTGATTTGTATAATAATAGAGAAAATTTAGATTGTTTCCCCGAGATAACTCGTGCCCAATAACATATTAATCTTTTGTGGATAGTCAACTCGACTGGTATTCTACTAAGTTCACGATATAACATGGTACAGGCCACGGAAAGAAAATACCAATTAACTAAGACAACACTCCGATTATTATTTCAGTACGTGGGTTAATTTATGTACAAAACATAATACAGTTATTTAAACACTTTGACAATGGTGGTTTATTTTGTATTTAAAATAATATATAATTGTTGCTGGCTTACTGGGATGACTATTATTACAGAATATTACGATGCATCCGCAAAAATCAGATATGTTTTGTTCTTCATTTCGAAGACTAATTCCTGACGTGAAACGTTAGGTATTACGTAACCATAAGCTCGCCAGAGGGCGTATTCACTGGGATGATACAAAATGGCTGCGCCCGTTATATATAATAGCCGTCACATATAACCGTTTTATTAATTAACTATACGATTATACTTGTTGATATTAAGCAATAATGTGCATTATATATCGTTGCATATGCATACCAGGTCAAATGCCTTAACTGTCCCTTCCTTTAAGTCGTAACAGCAGAAAGCTGGCCAACTTTGTACTGACAGTTGGTAGTCTGATCCTAGCATTAGGTCTTGCAGTTTGATGAATGATCCAAGTTGTTGCCGTCGCGTTATTCATGAATGGGCATCTGGACGCTAGAGATACTATAATTATGAATGGAAGTCTTTTCTTCGTTCACAGCCAATAAACAAAGCAGCCACCGCGGATCTGTTGTCTTATTTAATAAGCGAACAATGCGCCAGCGAGCTAATCCCCAAGACCGCCATTATCACCCATTTGGCATCTGTGAGCATTGAAGTTTATACTGGCGAACACCATCGGCGATAAAATAATAAAACTATATGGTGGTCAGCCCAATCTTTCATGTTCTTCAATATGGATATATTTATAACACAACATTTAGCGAAATGTTGGAAAATATCAATAGAATAAACAGTGCACTGAGCCACTATTGGAGATAACAAAATGTTCATTCACAAATCTCATATCACCATAGCAGCGTCTGATGATACCTAGATAGATACCATGCCATGATGGCTCGATATAAACCAAATGACGCAGAATAGTTACGCGTACGACTGAACGCCTGTTGATGAAATGGGACCTAATATTGTATATGAAAATTAATGATAGCATGACCAGCAAGCGATCATATTCACCGCTAATTAGATCTACAACAAATCGTATTTACTTCTGGTTTTTAAATTTTTTATTTATTATCTTTTGTACTTTTGTATTCAGTAAAGAACTATTGCACTCAGTGATCCGAGCGGCAATACAACCAGGGGCGGACCAAGGAGTTTTAAGAGAGGGGGGGGGGGGGGGGGGGGGGGGGGGGTGTGTTAAACAAAATTCTAAAAAGAGTAAGGTTGAATCAGCGAGATCTGTAGAACCAGGGCCAGTTCTAGGAGTCTTTTAAGGGAGGGAGTCAGAAAATTCTAAAAAGGGCAAGTTTGGGTTTGCTGGATGCAAATGTGCCGAGGACCCAAAGGGGAGAGAGGTCTGTAGAGGGGTTCCACGGCATCCTCCCCTAAATATTTTAAAATAAAGCTACAGGGAAACTCTTTCTTTTTTCAGGACAGTTTTGTGTTGTATACTGTGGATGATGAGCTACACAAAAATAACATTCATTCATTCATTTCAACTTATTTTCGTGATTTATCCAATTAAGGTTCAAGCACGCTGTCATGGGCACACACCTCAGCTGTCTGGCTGTCTGTCTAAGACAGTGGGATAGTTGTTAATTGTTAGTGGTCGGTGAGAGATAAGAGGGTGTAGTGGCCTTACACCTACCCGTTGAGTCGTTAAAACTCGCTCTGGGTGGGAGCCGGTACAGAGCTGCGAACCCTGCACCTACCAACCTTATGTCCGATGGCTTAACCACGACGCCACCGAGGCCGATAAAAAATAATTAAAAGGTAATTAAAAAGGTCATTTCAAACGGGTCACGGGACACCTGTGACCTCTCTCTAGATGCGACAATGACAATAATATGAACACGGACGATACCAAGATTGTAAATGTTGTTGGTAGCAGACCCGTTCCTAGAGCGACTATGTTAGAGGGGTTAGTAAAAGGTACTGTGGTGTTCTTTCCCAATTTATAGTTTCAGATTACTCATACGAACGTCTAACCTTGAATAGTTTGTTTTGTTTAACGACACCACCAGAGCACATTGGTTTATTAATCATCGGCTATTGGATGTCAAACATATGGTCATTTTGACACAGTTGTAGAGATGAAACCCGCTACATTTTTCCATTAGTAGCAAGGGATCTTTTATATGCACCATCCCACAGACATGATAGCACATACCACGACCTTGATATACCAGTCGTAGGTACACTGGCTAGAGCGAGAAATAGCCCAATGGACCCACCGACGGGGATCGACCCTAGACCGACCGCGCATAAAGCGAGCGCTTTACCACTGGGCTACATCCCGCCCTTAACCTTAAACAGGCGGATACTGAAGCTGGGTGCGCTGAAAGTTAGAGTTAAAGTTTGTTTTGTTTAACAACACCACTAGAGCACAATGATTTATTAATCATTCGCTTATTCGATGTCAAACATTTGGTAATTTTTTAGGAAACCCGTTACAATTTTCCATTAGTATCAAGGGATCTTTTATAGGCACCATGCCAAAGACAGGATAGTACATACCACGGACGAGAAATAATTAAATGGGCCCACCGACGGGGATCGATCCCAAACCGACAGGGCATCAAGCGAGCGCTTTACCATTGAGTTACATTCCGCCGGATGTGGTGAACGGCTATATAATGTATGCATGCACCAACTAGATGCCGTATTGATTTTGGGAGAGGATTTCACGTTAGTGTACTTTGGAAACCTAGGGGCCCGTTTTTATGACAAATCACCCCCTTCCTAGACACGTTTTGCAGCCGTCCCTGAGAGAGCAGCATTATTTTACCTACCATGATGCTATAACTCGCCATATTGTCACCGTTAGTAAGTAAGGAAGGAAGGAAGTGCTTTATTTAACGACGCACTCAACACATTTTATTTACGGTTATATGGTTTCGGATTTATAAATAAATAAAAATAATTATGGATGGGCGGAGGTGGGGCACCCACTCTGGATAGTGGAACCTACACTGTCTGTGAGTCTTGTTATAGTGCACAATCAAATTTAAAAGGTGGTGGGCAAAAGAGATGTGACCGAGTGTTGTGGGCGGCATGCCAGTGTTTCGGGTGGAATAACTAAACATGTTATTAATTTGGTATTAGCGCGTGAGAGGATAATACTTATCCACAACAATGCATCCCCCTCGCTGATAACTGTGACACGCGATATTAGCATGCAAATAACATATAAATGCAATTTACACATGACGTCATCCGATAACTACTTCTATCACAATGTCTAGATTACCGCATGACATTTCTCTATCTGGTAAATATCATCTATTCCTGTACGTTTGTTCATGACAATACGACCCACACCATTCATACAATACGACTGAATAAATCTATTTGGCCGCAAAAACACATAAAATGGAACTCGCACAATGCGCCTTTAATAATCTTCGTGAAAAGTCGTCAGTGGTCGTGGATTACTTGTAATTGAGCGTTAATTCCGCCACAGAAAAACATCCTCCTACGTCCTGTGTCTCGTATGTTGTGAATGCGATACGATCAACGCTCAGTTCGTTCGCAATGATCACTTTATCTTTCAATCATTTTCTCCAATGATCCGCTGTTTCGTCCGATGACATGTCTTTCCATGAGTTGGTATCGGCATAACAGACAAGTTCTAGCTCAAGTTCCTTATTGACAGCTCAGGGTTGGGACGTAGCCCAGTGGCAAAGCGTTCGCTTAATGCGTGGTCGGTCTAGGATCAATCCCCGTCGGTGGACCCATTGGGCTATTTCTCGTTCCTGCCAGTGCACCACGACTGGTATATCAAAGGCGGTGGTATGTGCTATCCTATCTATGGGATGGTGCATACAACAGATCCCTTGCTACTAATTGAAAAATGTAGCGGGTTTCCTATCTAAGACTATATGTCGAAATTACCAAATATTTGACATCCAATAGTCGATGATTAATAAATCAATGTGCTCTAGTGGTGTTGTCAAACAAAACAAACTTCAATTATTGACAGCTCATTCTGTTCAAACAAAAATACAAATACACGGGGAACAGGCTCCGATAAACAAGTTAAAGTTTGTTTTGTATAACGACACGACGAGAGCACATTGATTTATTAATCATTCGCTATTGGATGTCAAACAGTTGGTAATTTTTACATGTAGTCTTAGAGAGGAAGCCCGCTACATTTTGTTTTTCATTATTAGTATCACGATGTCTTTTATGTGCACCATCCCATAGAGAGGATAGCACATACCATGATATTTGATATACAAGTTGTGGTGCACTGACTGGAACAAAAATAGCCCAATGGGCCCAGCGACGGGGATCGATCCCAAATCGACCGCGCATCAGGCGAGCGCTTTATCACTGGGCTACTACCCCACCCTCCATCTCTCCACCAGATAAACAAGTGAACATACATATAACAGGGGTCAAAATTGTCTGGAATTTCTGCCAAATATTCGGTCTGGCAAGCTACAGATTCTGCCGACCCGAATCAAAACCTTCCGGACCAAATAAAGTTGACCGATGTTTGAATATAAACATGAACTAATTGCCGATCCGACAGGACGACAGGCCAAGCCATTTTCCGGCCCGTGGTGATATTGACAGACAAAAACCGGTCGGGTCAACAGTATTTCGAACCCTGATATACATAATGCTAGAAACTTACATAATAATATTACTACACATGCATGGGAAAATGCCTTTAAAAAAACTTTTTCTGTGGGTGTTGGTAATTTTTGGCATGCTTCCATCAGAAAACTGTTCAAGCACGCCCGTCGTGGGCACAACCTCTTGATTTCGCCTGAGAGTTCTGTCTATAGCAGGCCTCCTTTTCTTAATTTAGCTGTATCTGTAAATTATATATACATGGTACATTTTAGTGAAATATTGTTTGTTTGTTGTTGTTGTTTGCTTAGTTTCGTGCTTATGGTGAATTAAGGTTCAAGCACGCTGTCCGGGCACACATATCAGCTATCTGGACTGTTTGTCCAGGACAGTGGGTTAGTGGTTAATTGTTAGTTGTCAGTGAGGGATATCGGTGTAGAATAGTTAAACTCGCTCTGGGTGGTAGCCGGTATTGGAATGCGAACCCAGTACCAACCGACCTTAAGTCCGACGGCTTAACCACTACACCACCAATGCCGGTATACTGATGCTTGGCATCTATAAAATAGTATAATTATTAAATAGCGGCACACAGTTTAATTTGCCGAAACGGTTCTTTTTATAGTTTATTCCTGAGTGATGGACACATTTTTACATATATTTTATCACGCATATCGTCAGTTCATTTATATTTATTTCTAAATCAAGTCAGATGTATTTATTTTATTATTGTTGATTATTCTAGTGCACCCGAGTAGCGCTGGTTTTATGAATGACGCGTGGAAGCCACACGTTAAATAGATGGTTCGTTCAATATGCCATTCACGAAACACGGGCGTCTTAAGAAAGATCAAAGCGTTTTGTTGCCGGCATCGAAATCTAATACTCCAAATCGATGTCACGGCTTAAATCAAAGACGGTGTCGGCTAAATCTGTAACTTAATTAGCAGGGGTTGGTATATGGTCACAAAAAAAGTCTAATGTTAAAACATGCAATATAATTAGATGGGTTTGTTTTTCAGATCCGCTCAAATAGGAATTTCGATCTGTTGTTTCACATTTATATTTAACCGCGACTGAATTTGTAGAGTTGAGGGATGGTTATTGATGTAACATAAAATGCTACACAAGTATCCATTCAGTTACATTACTGAAACAAAATAGCTTAAGTCACGCACACAGTGGAATTGTAATAAATTATTGTCCGTATGGGTAAAAAGAGAACTGATGAATTGCTTTAATTCCATAATGAATAAATTATATATACATACATACATACATATACATATATATATATATATATATATATATATATATATATATATATATATATATATATATATATATATATATATATATATATATATAATAACCCCCCCCCCCCACCAAAAAAAAACACATTTAAAACCATACCAACTTCCATAATAACGTTTTACGAAATATTTCTGTCAGTAAAAAAAAAAGAAATATGTCTTAACAAATTGCCATCAAGTTGTATAGATTAAATCTCGTTTTGATACAGGGGTGAAACAAAATGCTGGAACAGCCAAGTAAAGCAGAATTGTTACTAGTATTCAATAATGCTGTACACAGCTAATAAAGAATGGCGCATGCTTTACCTCGCTGTGCCATCAGTTGCTGGAGCAAAACCCCAAATTCTAGTGCTGGAGCAAAACCCAAATTCTAGTGCTGGAGCAAAACCCCAAATTCTAGTGCTGGAGCAAAACCCCAAATTCTAGTGCTGGAGCAAAACCCCAAATTCTAGTGCTGGAGCAAAACCCCAAATTCTAGTGCTGGAGCAAAACCCAAATTCTAGTGCTGGAGCAAAACCCAAAATTCTAGTTCTGGAGCAAAACCTCAAATTCTAGTGCTGGAGCAAAACCCAAATTCGGGCAAAAATTATAGAGATATTCGGAGGAAAAAAAAGTGCTAACCTGAAACCTTTTTACCATGTATTTCCATCATTCTACTCTCAAAATTAGTTGTAATCCATGTAAAAATGCACCGTGATTCGTTTGCAACCCTATATAGCTGTTTGATAGTAATGTTAATAAGAATAAAAATAGTTATTCAGATTCGGGCATTTTTATTTAATTCGGGCAAAGGCCAGCCTGACCCCCCCCCCCCCCAAACCCCACTCCCTACAAAAATGGAAGCCCGTACGTCTATGCCATTCATCGGTTACCTTTTCAAGCACACGGACTATAGTACCTTTAATGGCCATCTCATGGGACGAACGAGCGGCGAGGGTTGTATATTATGTCCCGTGTTCGACAGCGAGCGAAGCTAAGATTCGTTAACTATATTCTATTTGTTTGGACCCCGTTTTACGAAGCGATCTTAGCGCTAAGATCACCTTAAGTGAGAGAGAGAGAGAGAGAGAAAGGAAGGGAATGTTTTATTTAACGACGCACTCAACACATTTTATTTACGGTTATATGGCGTCGGACATATGGTTAAGGACCACACAGATATTGAAAGAGGAAATCCGCTGTCGCCACTTCATGGGCTACTCTTTTCGATTAGCAGCAAGGGATCTTTTATATGCACCATCCCACAGACAGGATAACACATACCACGGCCTTTGATATACCAGTCGTGGTGCACTGGCTGGAGCGAGAAATAGCCCAATGGGCCCACTGACGGGGATCGATCCCAGACCGACCGCGTATCAAGCGAACGCTTTACCACCGGGCTACGTCGCGCCCCAGAGAGAGTGAGAGAGAGTGAGAGAGAGAGAGAGAGAGAGAGAGAGAGAGAGAGAGAGAGAGAGAGAGAGAGAGAGAGAGAGAGAGGGGGGGGGGAGGGGGAGATTGTGTGTGTTTGATAACTGAACGGTTAAACATGTTTGTGTATTATTGTTTTCTTTTTAATTAAAAAAAAAGTAATTTTTACTTTATTTTTGGTTCCTGGAGTGTCCAGTTTGTTATCGTAGAATTCATCCAATTTATGAAAGTATGTGCAATAAAATACAAATACAATACATATCCATAAATTTACAAATAATAAAAAAAAATACATAAAAACAAACAAAAACAAGTACTTGTTGCAATATGTAAATAAATTGATTTGTACCAAGCTCCGGGTTTTCGGAGCGGACGCTAGTAGCCTGTAGACCAATTATAGTGCTGCGCATGACTCTCCCAAAATTACACGCACCGGCGATGTAAACCCGAGGTCGCTCCGTCACCCTTTAGTCAGTAAGGTATGACCCGAAGGAAGGTGTTTCCGTTGTACCTTGTACCTAATTAGATTTATTTATCATGGTTGTACATCAAATAAAACGACGCGTGTCTGATTTGAGGTTAGACAGGTGGACGCTAAAAACCGGATGGAAACAAACCCGTTTATTGGCTGTACGCTTTCCACACCTTGCTCTATGTTACTTTCTGAACCCACTTTTCAATTTCGTTTAATATATTTTAATAGTTCTTTTGTTGTTGTTTGTTTGTTTGGTTTGTGTTCTTTTTTTGTCCGTATGTGTTTGTGAACGTTGAGAAATCCACGAGGTACACAGGAAACTCTAAAGGCAAGTGCATGTTTATACTAGAAACTAAAAAATCTAAAGTTTCAGAATTAGTTGCTACTTAGTCTTTTTAATTTAGGACTGTTCCAAAGTGATTACATGGGACAGGGTAGAAAACAATATTTCGAAAAATCGCCACCCCTAAATATAATTAAATAAACGAGCCATATATATATATGTTTAACGACACCCCCTTTTTTAAAAGCCGAACCACCCGAGACTACCCAGAACTGTCAGTAGAGATTGCAAATTAAAAATATCTCTCCGACCACAAAAACAACAACAATACCCATATGTCAATGGAGAGTTTATGGTGCAATACCATAGTTATAAGTGCTATATTTTGCTACTTGTATATTTATTTGTGATAAAGAACAAATTACTCAACCACAACAATGTTTGAACAAATTTCGAAATTGCAATGTGCTTTCACACCGTGTAAACAGAGTTGCGTTCAGTACAACTGGATTTCTGTTTTGTGACGTCGTAACAAATTTTTTTTTATAAAATCGGCTATTCCACAAAATCTACCAACTTGATTGTGAGCAGGTAGGCTAGATATAGCCGTCAGACAGATGAGTTGCGAGATTTCAAGATTTATTAAACTAACACCCAGATACATTTTAATATGTAACAAGAGGACAACACAAATACATAATTAAAGGGACAGACCCTAGTTTTTAAACATTTTTAAAAACGCACGTGCGTCTGAGAATTATCAGTTCTGGAGTCACGTTTTAATCTATTTTTAAGGGTATTTCAACATCACAGACTCTTGTTTCACTTTGTTGTATCCAAATTAGTTACAAGTTTGTAAACTAACCTAACTTAAGGTCCATTTTTTACGAGTTGAAACTAGGGTCTAGGTGAAACATATGCCTTAGTGTTTAAAAACTAGGGTCTGTCCCTTTAACATACACAAGAACAGGCATTAGCACAGAAATATGTATAGTTAACTTAGAACACCAGATATGGAATATAAATAGCTAAAATGTGTGGAGAAACGCAAGTTCATAAAACTAAATAATATTAAAATAAATATAGGTAGATTTTCAATAATGGTGCATTACAAAATGTCAGCATACCTTTCATTTTAAAACCGTTAGGTTAGTTCTATAATACTGGTTAATATATTTCCTTCTAATTGTTTTCAATATTGTGATTTTTACAATTGAATAAATAATGGTATTCATCTCCAGTATCAGTATTACAAAGTTTGTATAGTCTATTTTCTCTTGGCGCGTTAAACCATCAACAGGAAATGTTTTATTTAACGACGCACTCAACACATTGTATTTACGGTTATATGGAGTCAGACGTATGGTTAAGGACCACACATATATAGGGAGAGGAAACCCGCTGTCACCACTTCATGGTCTACTCGTTTCGATTAGCAGCAACAGCTCTTTTATATGCACCATCCCACGAACAGGATAGTACATACCACGGCCTTTATTACACCATTTGTAGAGCACTGGCTGGAACGAAAAATAGCCCAATGGGGCCACCGACGGGGATCGATCCTAAACCGAAAGCGCATCATTTAAAAATTATCCAGGAATTTTATTTTCATTATTAAATTAAATTATTTGCTTGTAACTTTTATAGTCATATAATGTTAACGAATAACGTTGGCGGACAGCCACTAATATGCAAAATCGAAACTGCACGTTTAAAACTGGTTGTCTTGTGTTTGACCTATAATGCGTGTAATATATATTTGTGCTTGACATAATCATTAATACAACACATAACACAGAGTGCATCTAGTACAGTAAGAAAACAGGACGTAACCTAGCGAGGGAACGGTGGAGTGGGTGGGCAGTTGTTTTCCAAAATGTTTCGAGACCCTAATTTCTTTACTAAAGTTTAAAGTTTGTTCTGTTTTACAACACTAAAACACATTAATTTATTAATCGTGAGCTAATGAAAACCCAATAGCCGATGTGTATTTTTGTGCTTGGGTGTCGTTAAAGGGACATTCCTGAGTTTGCTGCAATTTTAAAGATGTTATCGACTAACAGAGACTTTTTAACGATTGTAATTACATATCAAAAATATTTTTATGCATAACATATTAGAGGCTGTATATTAAACATGTTTCTGATCATTTTAATATTTGTACTAGCGTAAATTTAATTTTATTTCCTAAAATATTTTCTTTTTCGTACGTACGAAATTATTTGAAGACAAAATCCAGTTTGGGCTTCTTACAAATATTAAGAAGACCAGAAACACATTGAATATACAGACACTGATATTCTAAACAAGAAAATATATTTAATATGTAAGTTTAATCGTAGAAATATTTTATTAGTCGGAAACATTTTATAATGCAGCAAACTCAGGAATGTCCCTTTAAACATTAATTCACCAGCTACTAGATGTCAAACATTTGGTAATTTTGACATATAGTCTTAGAGAGGAAACCTACTACATTTCTTTTCCATTAGTAGCACTAGCCCACGGACAAGATAGCACATACCACATCTTTTGATATACCAGTCGAGGTGCGCTGACTGGAACGAGAAATAGTTCAAGGGGCTCATCGTTGGGGATCAATCCTAGACCGACCGCACATCAAGCGAGCGCTTTACCACTGGGCTACGTTTCGCCCTCAAATACATTAATTTTGCCAAAGATCAACCGATTGATGGAGTTGTCAAAGATAGCTTATGAATAAAGATGTATTATCATGGACGTACATCTTAGGGCGACACATTAGTGCACATTGTATGTTACGGTTCATGGATAATAGACAGTTATTAATGTGTTCTTCGCTAATAATGATTTACTAAATTGCAAATGGACGAACTGTAAACCGAATGCGCAGTCCGTATCAAATTCAGAGTAGTGTGCGATGCACATCTGAGCCAATGTACAGAACTGACCATTTTTAAAGTTTGTTCTGTCTAACGACACCACTAGAGCACATTGATTTATTGATCATCGGCTATTGGATATCAGGTATTTGGTAAATTTGACATATAGTCTTAGGCAAGGAAACCCGCTACACATTTCCATTAGTAGCAAGCACCACCCCACAGACAGAATAGCAAATTCCACCTGTAATATACCAGTCGTGGGGAACTGGCTGGAACGAGAAATAGTCCAACGGGGATCGCTTCTAGACTGACCGCACATCAGGTGAGCGCCTTACCACTGGGCTACGTTTCTCCACCTCCAAATGGACTCCAAATCATTGGTATATGAACCAATCATTTCCATTGCTGTCCGAAATGTTCCAATCCTAACCAAAAGTTTCCAATACTGACCAAAAGTTTCCAATCCTGAGCAAATAATTTTCTTCTCTTTCTTTCTCTAGTAGTTTGCTGACAGTAAGCTTTGTAAGCTGCCCAAGCCAACAACTCCATAAAAATGGCGGGGCGGGACATAGCCCAGTGGTAAAGCGTTCACTTGATGCGCGGTCGGTGTGGGATCGATCCCCGTCGGTAGGCCCATTGGGCTATTTCTCGTTCCAGCCAGTGTACCACGACTGGTATATCAAAGGCCGTGGTATGAGCTATCCTGTCTGTGGAATGGTGTATATAAAAGATACCTTGCTACTAATGAAAAAATGTAGCGTTTTTTTTTTCTCTATGACTGTGTCAAAATGACCGTATGTTTGACATCCAATAGCCGATGATTAATAAATCAATGTGCTCTAGTGGTGTCGTTAAACAAAACAAACGTCTTCCATTAAAGTGGCAGGCTCTGGTTTTTAAACACCACGGAAAGAAGTGTTTTATTTAACGACGCACTCAACAGATTTTATTTACGGTTATATGGCGTCAGACATATGATTAAGGACCACAGATTTTGAGAGGAAACCCGCTGTCGCCATCACATGGGCTACTCTTCCGATTAGCAGCAAGGGATCTTTTATTTGCGCTTCCCACAGGCAGGATAGCACAAACCATGACCTTTGTTTAACCAGTTATGGATCACTGGTCGGTGCAAGTGGTTTACACCTACCCATTGAGCCTTGCGGAGCACTTACTCAGGGTTTGGAGTCGGTATCTGGATTAAAAATCCCATGCCTCGACTGAGATCCGAACCCAGTACCTACCAGCCTGTAGACCGATGGCCTGCCACGACGCCACCGAGGCCGGTCATAAACACCACGGAGGTTTTGTTATTATTAGATTCGTTTTTAATAATTGAAATCAGAAATTACTTAGATTGTATTGTTTAGATTTCTCATTTCAGTACATCCGAATGTTTCTGGTTACCCTGGTGTTTGTAATACCGCGAAATATATTTTATTGTTTAGATTTCTCATTTCCGTACATCCGAATGTTTCTGGTCATCCTCGTGTTTGTAATACCACGAAATATATTTTCCTTTAATCTAAAAAACAGCATGTATCTCTGAGAAGTAACGGTATTGAGACGAACTCAAGTCTATTTTTAGAGGGTATTTCCCTGTTTCAACGTCACACTCTTGTTTCACTTTGTTGTAACTTTATCCAAATGAGGGGCGGGACGTAGCCCAGTGGTAAAGCGCTCGCTTGATGCGCGATCGCTTTAGGGTCGATCCCCGTCGGTGGCCACATTGGGCTATTTCTCGTTCCAGTCA
Source organism: Gigantopelta aegis (assembly GCF_016097555.1). NCBI lineage: Eukaryota > Metazoa > Mollusca > Gastropoda > Neomphalida > Peltospiridae > Gigantopelta > Gigantopelta aegis. The sequence goes on from NC_054707.1 coordinate 24,551,939, forward strand.
GTGCACCACGACTGGTATATTAAATGCCGTGGTATGTACTACCCTGTCTGTGGGATGGTGCATATAAAAAAATATCTTGCTGCTAATCGAAAAGAGTAGCACATGAAGTGGCGACAGCGGGTTTCCTCTTTCAATATATGTATGGTCCTTAACCATATGTCTGACGCCATATAACCGTAAATAAAATGTGTTGAGTGCGTCGTTAAATAAAACATTTCCTTCCTTCCTTTATCCAAATGAGTTACCAACCTTAGTGTCCTTTAAAGGGACACGCCCTAGTTGTTAACCATTACGCCGTTGTTTTTCGCTATTAAACCCATTTTTTTACAAATAACATTGCACTTTAATTACCGTTTATTATTTAGAATATACATTTCCATTCACCTGAAGTTTTTTTGGTAATCCTGGTAATCCTGGTGTTTGTAATACCACAAAATGCATTTTTCGTATTTCTTAAAAAGCCACGTTCCTCTGAGAAAAAACCGTTGAGCAGACAAGGTCTAATCTATTTTTAGAGGGGATATTCCCATTTCAATGTCACAGACATTGGTATACCACGTGACCGTTATCATTTTGGTTCGGTTTGTTTTCTCGTGCACGGTTCGCGCAATCAACATCCGATTTGTTGTCGTTTGCTTGTCGTTCATTTGTGAGGTTTTTCTTCACAGTTCGTGAACATTTTCATTAACAATAAAGTTCAGACAAGTAAGTATCTCAATACAAAACGTTACAAACCCTTAAAACCAATAATTTTGCTAAGTCTTACGATATCTGGAGAGGGGATACAACCTTGGGGGGTGGGGGTGGGGGACACAAGCTATATTGTTACCTTTATTTAAATAGAGTAGGATTTTTTTTTTTACATTTTCGTCCTGGGGAGGGGAAGTGCCTCTCCACCCCTGACGACGACGACGACGACGACGACTACTACTACTACTACTACCCCCCCACCCCCCAAAAAAAAAACCCCCCCGAAAACAAACCCTATTACCATCACCACTACCACCCACCACCCACCACCCACCACCACCACCAATAATAAACAGTGCATCTAATTGCTAATAACAAAAGGTTAGGCACTAGTACCCGGTTCCGAATAGCAAATGTAGGGTAATTGCGGTTTATACAAAATATATATAATTTATTATTTCAAATACTGTAGTATAGTCAACATGGTCAGTGTCGTCTTATTCCGATTCACGTATTATGATTGCTGCAGCAGCCACTTTCTAAACAGAAACACCCATGTTCGTAAAGTAACTTCCTGGTCCAAACTCATTCCTTTCGCTGTCTAGGACAGAACAGTTGGAACATGTCCAGGAGAGGTGAAAGGAACGCACCCCAAGTCTGTGCGCACTCTGTGAAATTTGTCGTGACGTAGGTATTTTTGTGCTTCGAGCGACACCTAATGGTGACATCAGAATACTAACTTTCAAAATTATTTCAAGCAGTTGGGACATGGGGATTCCCATGGTATTTATCGATATAAAACCTGCTTTTTCAGTCCATTTTACAAAAATGTGATCTAAGTGTGTTACAGGTTTGTAGATTAACCAAAATTATAATTTATTTTCGCTGGATGGAACTAGGGCGTGTCCCTTTAAGCGTTATTCAGCGTGCCCTTTATAAAGAATCATATGGACAGGTTCAAAATTACATTTTGTTTTATTGAATGTTATTTCTTTTCAATGTGGTTATAAATTTTGGATGTGGCTATCTTTTAAAATCAATGTGGCAAATTTCTTTCTTCGTCTATTGTTATGATTAAACTATTAACTGTCAAGGCAACTTAGACGGGTGCACACAGAATAACAACTAATGGGTTATACGACAATAATCGAGTTGCAAGAGTGCTCAGTCTAGCAACCGGTATGGACCGTCATAGAAGTTAAGAAATCGGCGAGTTGGCAAACTCCGTCGTGACAGTTGGTAGTCTGAGCCTAGCATTAGTAAGGTTTTGCACTTACTATAAATACATTTTGCTGTTAAAACGGTTATATAAAAAAACTGGGATCAGTGCCTTTAAATGTTTGTAATAAATTTTGAATATGTCGAGTTTTAATTGGCGATTTTCTTTCTTCGTCTAAATACGGATTTGTGCATACAGTGAATAAATTTTACTATTTAAACGAGAGTTGTAATAGCTGAACAATATTTCAAGGCTACCATCAAAACTGGGGTCAGTGCCTTTAAGAAAGTTTGCGTGACGCGTCACATGCGATTTTGGCACAATGGCTATTTTTGTTTCTGTTCGCACCGAGTTAAATGCCAATCTCGTCTGTTTGACACGTGCTCGCGGCCCGCTATGTTTTTCAATGCGGTGCTTTCCCAGTTCTAATGTCCCTATCTGGACCGACACTGCAGTTCAATTTGATGTGTGTCAAGCAGAATGATGATTTAAAAATCAACAATGTTGTGACAAAATGGCAGGTCCCAAGGACAACGGCGTTGGTAGCAGCAGCAGGTGCGTGACAGGCGAGTTGTACGTGTAAGCACATGGCCCTATATAAAAAAACATTTCGCAAAGACAAGCATCCTGTCAAAAACTTCAACAGCATAGCAGGACAGTAAGTATGTTATTTTTTTATTGTTCATTTTTTTTATTTTTATTTAAAAATCATTAAAATTATTAATAAACGAACTTGATATTGAAACAAGAACCTAAATTACACACACGCACACGCGCGCGCACACACACACACAACGCGCGCACACACGCACGCATGCACAACACAAACACACACACACACCGCATACAACGCATACACATACACACACACGCGCACACACACAAACACAAACACACAGAAACACAGACACACACAAAACATGCGCACACACAAACGCACGCATGTCCACGCACGCACACACACACACACACACACACACACACATACACACGTGCATGCATGTATGTATAAAATATGTATTATATGTAGACCCTATACACTGTAAGAAAAGAAAATGACGGGCCAATCGACTATCGTTTTTTATACGTACAGTATTTGTTGAGTAGGATTTAATTGATTTATCTTCTTCTTTTTTTGACATCACGTTTTGTATTACGCGCCATTTTAAAAGTAAGTCATAAATGAAATTGTACCATATATTCACGACGCAATAAACTGGACTAAGTTTAGCTAGACCGAACAGAAAAAAAAATGTCCGATAATAGACTGGTTTATGCGCTTCACAGTAAATAAATAGCCACGTCGGGAACCAGTCAAATGGTTGGAGAACGTTAGCGGAACTTTTGCTGGTTGAACTTGGGACTGGTTTTATACAAACGTTCACTGTTCTACATTGCTTTAGTTTCCTGCTATTTAACTTCTGAAAATGGGACGTTTATTTTGGATCAGCTTTTATTTTGGTTCAGCTTTTACTTTGCACAAAAGCAGCTTATTTCATTATGTACTGATGGTGTCATTTTCATTCTGATAAATGGCTTAAGCTGGCCGCACACTGCCTTTTGCGGACTACGGTTTTTGATCGGCGCCACGAATCGCAGAGCCGCCAGCCTTGGTGTGCGGATAACGCCGTAGCCATGTCGCAGTGATTTCATGCCAACGGTCCTTGGCGCAGCAATGACCGCAGAAATCAAAATAATTTGATATTTGCCGGCGTCGTTTGTAAATGACGCCGGCGAATAAGGCGCCGGTCAAAAACCGTAACCCGCAAGGGCAGTGTGCGGCCAGCTTTACTTTTACAGTGGCGCAAGATGCAATGGGTAATGTCAAAAAATGTTATACTATTATACCAATGACAGCGTACTCAACATCTGTGATACATATCTTTAAACACAGCTCAAACCCTTTTTTTCTGGGTTAGAAAACACTTCTTTATTCCTTCAAGTGCTATTTTTGTCCCCATCGTTTGGGAATTTTCTTTTTTATGTCTCTCGACTGCAAACCCTATGAACAATTCACAACTTATGACGGTGTTCTAGTTGAGAGGTGACATTTTAACGTGCCCTTGTCCTCAAAAGGTTCACTCACCCCCATCCCCCACCCCCTTCCGACACAACCTCTGACATCGCCAGTTGCTGAGTCTGGGGTGTTCGTCGAATGGCTGAACTTTAGTTTGTCTTGCATTTTTATGACGTTATAAAACGATAACTACGTCATTTGGAAATAAGCTCAGATTTGTGGGTTTTTCCCCCTCCTTTTCTTGCCCTGTAGCACTTGAGCGTGCTGAACTTCTTTATGATTTTACAGGTTACGTTGCATTTGACGCACATTATGTTTGGAACGTTCCTCATATTACATATATGGTTGAAGGATTTCTTATGGTTGTTATATCTCTGCTTAAAGGTTTCCCAGGACAAGCTCATTTAAATGTTTGATTCTGAACCAGATTTCACATTAGCTTCTTATACGTAGTCTAGTGATATTTTTAGACACTTACCATCGAGAGGGCATTCTTCTTTTTTTCTACAGTTACAAGCTTTTATTATGTAACATTTAGTGTAATATCTTAAAATATCAGTGAAATAAAAGTGTTATCAGTCACTCAGTGACGATAACACATTTTAGAGTGAACATTTCACTATTTCACTCTAACATGTGTTATCGTCACTGTAGAAAGTGTTATATTCACTGTTAGAAAGCCGAAACTAGTTTGCTGCTGGCATTTTAAAAAATAAAGGTAAATTGCCAAAAGTTATATAATAAATAGAACATTTCATGTTTTTTGTCAAATATGATTGATATTTCATCTCTTGAAGTTTGCAATCATAACACACTCGTCGCGCAAGCATGATCTATCCTCTATTTATCATTGGCGTGTACAAATATTGTTGTTTTATTTCTGAGTTGTGGCTTCTTTTTTATTATTATTATACTCCCGTCTTTGACGAGTCGTTCTTTCCAACCAGTGCACCACAATTGGTCAACGGTCGTGGCATGTGTTATCCTGTCTGTAGGAAGATGCATATAAAAGATCCATTGCTGCATTAGGAAAAATGTAGCGGGTTTCCTCTAATGACTACGAGTTAAAATTACCAAATGTTCGACTTCCAATAGCCGATGATTATTTAATCAATGTGCTCCAATGGTGCCGTTTAACAAAACAAACTATAACTTTAACGAGTTGTGTTATGGTACGGCGTTCTCCGTTCGTCCGAACGTAAACGTTCCCTTTCTGGAGCATATATTACTTATCAATTTCTTATCAATTTCTTATCAATTCATTTAAAGGGACATTCCTGAATTTGCTGCATTTTTTAAAGATGTTATTGACTAACAGAGACTTTTTAACGATTGTAATTATATATCAAATATATTTTTTTGCATAAAATATTAGTGGCTGTATATTAAACGTGTTTGGGCTTCTTGCACATATTAAGACGACCAGAAACACACTGAATATACAGACACTGATGTTCTAAACAAGAAAACATATTTAATATATAAGTGTAATCGTAGAACTTTTTTGGTTAGTCGGAAACATTTTACAATGTAGCAAAATCAGGAATGTCCCTTTAATGTGTGTGTGTTTGTGTACGTATTGCAATTAATGTATTTACTGTCGACTATCTTGTCACGTGCATTTAACAAAATGTTTATGTATATGTTCCGTCTATGCCGTTATTCAACGGCCCGAGTGTTAATAAAGTCTTGTCTATTACTAGTACTTTATTCTGCCAACACTAAATGTCACGGCATAATGAGGTTTCGAGTAATCGCTACATGACTTGAAAGTTACTAATTATACTTGAGGATTAACGCCTCGTATCTGTTATTGGATGCCGGGGTGTCGTTATACATCTAATCTAAACTAATCTGTTATCGGATTCAGCAATCTATTTTGGACGTGCTTTCAAAACCTTAACCGACGTTATAAGCTTGTGGAATGAGAACGTATTTTTGACTTATCAGCACGCCTACAATGACCACCCAGCTATAAATAGAAGATGTCGATCGCGGTTCATGTTTCAACATATCACGTATGTCATTTTCAATATCTCGCACCTGTTAAAACAAAATATTTGTTCCTCCAATACTGGAGGCACACACACGCACGCACGCACGCACACACACACACACACACACACACACACACACACACACACACACACACTGTGACGGAACATGCTCTTATTTCCTTTCACCTGTGGCGATATTAATTGTTTTAGAGTGCCGTGTGCAGTCTCAATATGCACTTAAGCCCAGATGGGCACTTTGTTACGTAATACCTCCGCGCGATCGTGGTCGAGCTGTGCCTAATACACACCCAGACCAGGTGCGGAAAGCCATGTGGCCAGTAGTTACGTAATACCTCCGCTAGTTCGGTACGATCGGGGTATTGCTGGCGAACTAGGCGACGACCAGTCTAGGCTTCTAAGAAAGAGATGCCGTCTTGGTCGCTGTGGAAATATCACTTGTAGGTATTCGGTACCAGGCGATATTCGGCTTTGTAATAAATATATAGGTTTTAGAGATATCAGGGAGAAACATATTGGAAGGCTTCCAGGGAACGCGTCCGTTTGGACTTGGTAAATATTATTCCTGCTCTGTTGTATAACCTTGATGTGATTGATGTGACTTTAAATATTTTAATACTGTATTATACCAATATTATTTAGACGGTGCTGCCGGTAATCTGACGCAGTAAACTGTAGGCTCACTGTTCTAATATATATAAGGCTTAATCAGTCATCCGAGAGGACATAGGTAAACTGTAGGTTATTGTCTTTATTGTGATAGGTACCAGTATTAATTCTGTATTACAAGGTTACTGAATGAGTAGTTAAGGGTTAATTAAAAATTAACCAGTTAGGAATAGAGTTGTAATTCCTTTATTAATTAAGTTCCCCTGGAAGCGTTTCTCAATTATCACACGTGTGGGTGTTGTGTCACGGTGAAGTGATTAGAATATTGTGTAAACTCGACACCTAGAGATTAAATAATTAAGTGATCAGTTCTGGGTTGTTATTATTTGTTGTTGTTAATTAACTACTGCGGCAGTACATTAGTCAGTTTAGTATTAATACAGATTCCAAAGTGTATTGTGTTTTTGTTGTGTTTTCTAGTGAACTAAACGTGCTATAGTATTCATACTTAATATAAGATCGTATCTCTGATCATACCTAGAGACGAGCCACGCGGGTATAACCGCCCGTTACAGAGAGATCTAATAGATATACAGTTAGGAGAGATATTTGGATAATCGTGTTTTATTCAGTTACGGGTATTATAGGATCCCCGTGACACACAGACACACATACACACACACACACACACACACACACACACACATAATATGGAGATTTAAATAATTCCTGACATGGAGAATATAAATTAAATAACTCATTTGTTTTGCAATGTTCCTTTAATTTATTTTGCCTTGACGGTATACCATGTTTACAGTAGTCAGTGTCATCAGAATACATATCACACACACACAAACACACACACACACACACACACACCCCGCACGCACGCACGCACGCACACACACACACACACACACACACACACACACACACACCGGGTGGCCAACTAAATTATATAACCCTATTGAATATGGAATTGTATATAAAAAAACCAAGTATGGGAATGACTCACACCCATTATTGTAAGGATATTTGCTACCTTCAGTAAAATGAATAGGCCCATATGTCATGTTGTTAAACTAGCAACTTATTCAAAACTGAGTAAAAACAATGCGACGCATTTATTGACCTCCTGTCTGGCGTCGCATTGTTTTTTACTTACAATCTTGAATCTGTTGCTGCTACTGTTTGCATATACCATAGTATGGCACTCAATAGTCGATGTCTTTTTCGTGCTGGGGTGTCGTTAAACATCTATTCTGTTGCTGTTAAAAGTTTTTCATTTGAATTCGATATGACACGTCACCAATGAAAACGATGACTAAAGCAGTTCGAAATCAGTGGCGGATCCAGAAAATCCATTGGGGGGAGGGGGGAGCATGATACAGAATGCCAAGGGAACTTTGGTGGAGGTTTGGAGGGGGAATGAAAATTAATATATAATAAAATTATAACTGTCGAAAAATTTCCCCCCAAATCCCCCTCTAACTATAATATAATCTAGTCATATATTTTGTTTATATCTGTTTTTGTCTATGCATATATGCGGAAAAATTTAATTTTAAGTATATAATTTATCACCATAAATGCGATTTATTAAAGATTACATTATAGTTATGAAAATGCTATGCGTAGAACAAAAATTTAATGTAACATGCATGAAGCATGGCATGATATATTAGCACCCTTTAAGATGGATGTTATATTTACTATAAGACGGATGTAAATTAAAAATCAAACCATGTATATTTACATTTTATTTAAGACAATGAAAACGAGAAAAAGTCAGTGGTATAATTTGTGACCAAGTAGCTGCAATCTAAAATTATCTGCATACGACCTTTCCAAAATTTAGATTAACAGTGTAGGCCATGTACCATAATTCTCGTGTTTCCAGCCACTGCCTGTAGCCAGTCATTTACAATATGTTGTAAAATGGTATCGTTAAATGAAACTGCTTCCAACAGCGGCTATATCAGTCTGGCGAGCATATTTCGTATAATATGTTTTAGTCGACACTATAAAATACTGAGGGGGCGAGACGTAGCTCAGTGGTAAATACCACGGTCTTTGTGGTGCACTGACCGGGACAAGAAATAGCCCAATGAACCGACTACGGGGATCGATCCTAGACCGACCGCGCATCAGGCGATCGCTTATGCCATATTTCGCTATATTTTATATTTATTTGTAAGAGATGCAGCAATTCCACGCCTAGTCTGCATAAATAAATTTTAATGTGCTTAAATACGCCGTGTAAACAGTAAAAATTAAAGATTGTTTTGTTTAACGACACCACTAGAGCACATTGATATATTAATCATCGGCTATTGGATGTCAAACATGTGGTAATCCTGGCTCAAAGTCAATAGAGGAAACCCGCTACATTTTCTTAATGCAGAAAGGGATCTTTTATATGCACTTTCCCACAGACAGGAAAGCACATACCAAGGCCTCTTGACCAGTTGTGGTGCACCGGTTGGGAGGAGAAAACCCCCAATCAGTTGAACGGATCCACTGAGGTGGTTTGATCCTGCGATGCAAGCACCTCAAGCGAGGCTCAACTGACTGAGCTAAATCCCCCCCCCCCCCCCCCCCCCCCCCCCGTGTAAACAGTCTCGTCCAGTAAGATTAGATCCTTCGTTACAAATCTTATGAAATCAGCCAATCCATAAAATCTGGTAAATTGACTGGATGACGCCATCAGATATCGACGAGTTGCACGAACACAGCAAACTTGTCGGTAGCATGCGCCTGGCATAATGCTAGTGTCAGAATATCAACTGTCACAACGAAGTTGACCAATTCGACGGTTGCGTTGTAATTCCCCAACTCCCCAATTACGACGGGTCCGCTCAGATTAACAACTAATCGGTCGTGGGTGTTGTATACGACGAAAATCGAGTTCATAGAGTGCTAAGACTAGCAAATGGAGATAGGCGAGTTGGCCAACTCCGTCATGACAGTTGGTATACTGACCCTAGCATAACGCTATGAAATATTGGCCTCAAGGTTACACACCGCAATTAATTACTCCATGCAGTTCAATACAATTTCTATCTCAGAATATATTCTGTGAAAAATACAACACTGTCGAGAGGGCCATGTGACTACTAATTTTAGGGAGTGCTCTTAACTGACAAGTACCGTGTAAAAATCAACATAGGTTGACCACAATGTTTTCAGTTAACAGCGTCTCATGCCTAAGCAACGCCTTGACTTGCTGTTAAACATGTGACACTATACATCTTGCACAGTTGTTATCAGTTAGTACTACATATAACAAGCAACTTCAAACCAATGGATTATTTAAATACTACAAAGGTCAACCTACGTGGATTCAGCAATTAAAGATTAAAACAAAAAAAGATATCAGAATTTTGTAGGTGTTTTTTTTTTTTAAAGAACTATTTCCTAAACCGGACTATATTAAGCTGCTACAGCAAGTAACGATACGCCAAATGGCGGTGTCTTGCCTCAACTGTCGGCCACTAAAGATTTTCCAATAAACATATTTGTTTTTCTCGTTCCAACCAGTGCACCACAACTGAACAAATGCCGTGGTATGTGCTTTCCTGTCCGTTGGAAAGAGCATGAGGAAAAATGTAGCTGGTTTCCTCTGATGACCACGTATCAGAATTACCAAATGTTTGACATCCAATAGCCGATAATTAATTAATTAATCAATGTTCTCCAGTGGTGTCGTTAAACAAAACAAACTTTAATTTTAACTTTATAAACATATTTGTTTCTATTAAAGCATTTAGTTGTAACGTTTTATTAGTATATATATATATATATATATATATATATATATATATATATATATATATATATATATATATATATATATATATATATATATACAATATGTAAAGTTAAAACACGTAAATTTCAAATCGTTAATAAGTATAATTATTCAGCATAGCACCTTTAATATGCAATTAAGATGTGTGACACGATTTCGTCCACTCCCCCCAAAAAGGTTTTTAAATACATTTCTTCTCTGAAACACATTGATAAGACATGTTTAGGTAACAAAGGTAAACACACAATTGCAAACCTGCCACAGCAGTTCACATTTTGTCACTCTTTCACATGCGGTGTCAAATGTATTTTTTATGACTATATTAAAAGGGCGTGTCTACAATTTCTGTTTATTTTGCGCTGATACCCATAGGTATACACAAAGGCACTGACCAGCCAACATTGGAGTGAACACCTGCGACCTCGCGTGTCATGGTTATTATTAGTATCTAATCATTGGAGGAATGTTCTATTTTTGGCATACGTTCAATACCCCGACATACCAGACCCACATTCATATCCGAGTTTAGAATGTGTGCCGATTTGATGGGCGTGTCCGCGATAGCCGCTTATCTCCAAGTGGAATCCGATGACCACGCTGAAGTATGACCATATGTTAGTCGAGAACACTTTTCTGACCATATCAGAATTGTTGACAGAATGATACACGCATATTGTTCACGATACTTGCGATTGTGGTTCTAACGAATTGTTTGATTGAATTGTAATGTGGCTCGATCCAGCCATTTAATTTGGTATACGAATGTAGCGAAAGATCTACGTTAGTCGAAAACAGTTTTTTTTTAATACTACTTAAATAGAGAATACTGTGACAATTGCGTCTTATTTGTTTTTAGATGACATGCTTGCAACAAATGGTCGAATCCAGTAAGATTTGAATTTGTATTACGTCAATGCTGAGCATTAGGCGATAATGCAAGACTGAGATTCGAACGCATAGCCTTTGATATAGTGCACCAGTCCTTACTGGAATAGTGCTTTAAAACGACCCATTGCTACTAATGGAATTTTTTTTTTATAGCGGGTTTCCTCTCTAAAACTATATGTCAAAATTACCAAATCTTTGATATCCAATAGTCAATGATTAATAAATCAATGTACTCTAGTGATGTCGTTAAACAAAACAAACTTTAACAGCCCTTGTTAGAATGCTGCGCCTTATAAACACAACACCTTGTAAGATAAAACGATTGATTCTTACGGAAATAAACGATAATGGTCAGTTAAGGGCTCATTGGGTAGGTGTAAGGCCACTACACCCTCTTCTCTCTCACTAACCACTAACCAACTAACCAACTAACAACTCACTGTCCTGGACAGACATCCCAGATAGCTGAGGTGTGTGGTGTGCCCAGGACAGCGTGCTTGAACCTTAATTGGATATAAGCACACAAATAAAGTTGAAATGAAATGAAAAACAACGCCCACCACATCTCGTTTCATCGTAGCCTTTAGGATGATTAAGGAACAAACAAGTTCTTTAATCTAGCGTTTCCACTTCATTAGTATTTTTCCTCTCTGTAATGATAATATTTCCCTTAGGGCTTGTTCATTATCGTGTTATATTACAAAGTATATTTCATCAAAGTTATAATATTCAAAGATTTTGCTAAAAGCTGTAACATTATGTTGTTCAAACTTATTTTAAAGCTTTATAAAGTGCCCACCTTTCCGTGGATCTAATTAATTCAGGAAGAAACAAATGAAAAAAAGTTTTGTTTTTCAAAAGTGTTATATAACAAAGTCAATGTCATTTAGTACAATTCGATTTTACCTAATAAATAAAAGATAAGTAAATATCGATTAAGGAATACTGATAAGTTGTAACAATTGTCTTTTCTTGATTTATTCTTGATTTTGAAAATATCTTTATTGCAATTTATGCCGCTACATTGCCGTGTTGCGTGCAGATATGTATATTTCCTCTTTTTTTTATGGTCGTGATACGATTTTATATACATTTCGCCTGAACTGTCTATTGTTTGTAGACGCGATGTTTCGTATGCTAACGATTTTTATTATTTTTTAAATTACTTTAAAAAAAAAAATCAACTCTGCCCTATACAGATTTTTTTTATCTAAGTTTGCGTGATTTGACACTTCCTATTGTCCGGAGAGTGTACATGCATTTTGAGAGTCCGATAAACGATATATTGGGTGGGCCTAAAAGCAATGTCTGTACCACTCATTTTATTGTCTAAAAACTTGGGAAATACTTATACCAGAAAATTAATAGTTTGCACCTAATGTCATATGTGTATTTGCAATGTCTGGTAACAGTTTCAGTTATGTAGGTTGGATGCTTTATAAATTGTGACAGAATCAAAGTTGCATGCTAAAAGAAGCAATGGCGGAGTGTATTGCATTTAGGGTGGTGAATGTTTGGTGCGATTATCGCTGTTTCGCTGTGACTGAAACTTATTATTATTATTATTATTATTATTATTATTATTTTATCCCACTGTCCACCTCCACATCCCAGTCCCTGTATCTCCAATCGCGACAGGTGCTTGTCACTTGTGCCACACACCTGACATTCCCCATCAGCTTTTAGCTGTGGGCTTAGTCTGACCACTTGAGATAGTATTCAATAATTGTTAAGAGGCATTGTTAAGAGGCACTTGTAACCACCTACTAAGCTCCCTTACCATTTATTAGTCAAATGCCACCTGTCAATTTTCAGATGATGTTTTAACTTATTTTCACTGGAAAGCTTTTAATAGTTCAGATTATTGCAAGGTTTTTCGAAATGGTGTTCAGTCAAGTTACAATGGTGTTCAGTTGTTTACAATGGTGTTCAGTAATGATTACAATGGTGTGCAGTGACGTTATAATGGTGTTCAGTGAGGTTACAGTGGTGTTCAGTGATGGTTACAATGGTGTTCAGTGATGATTACAATGGTATTCAGTGAGGTTACAGTGGTGTTCAGTGATGGTTACAATGGTATTCAGTGAGGTTACAATGGTGTTCAGTAATGGTTACAATGGTGTTCAGTGATGATTACAATGGTATTCAGTGATGTTACAATGGTGTTAAAGTGAGGTTACAATGGTGTTCAGTAATGATTACAATGGTGTCCAGTGAGGTTACAATGGTGTTCAGTGAGGTTACAATGGTGTTCAGTGATGATTACAATGGTGTTCAGTCATGATTACAATGATATTCAGTGAGGTTACAGTGGTGTTCAGTGATGGTTACAATGGTATTCAGTGAGGTTACAATAGTGTTCAGTAATGGTTACAATGGTGTTCAGTAATGGTTACAATGGTGTTCAGTGATGATTACAATGGTATTCAGTATGGTTACAATGGTGGTGTTCAGTGATGGTTACAATGGTATTCAGTATGGTTACAATGGTGTTCAGTGATGATTACAATGGTGTTCAGTGATGGTTACAATGGTGTTCAGTAATGATTACAATGAGGGTCAGTGATGATTACAATGGTGTTCAGTGATGATTACAATGGTATTCAGTGAGGTTACAATTGTGTTCAGTGATTGCTACATTGATGTTCAGTGATTGCTACAATGATGTTCAGTGATGGTTACAGTGGTGTTCAGTGATGGTTACAATGGTGTTCGGTGATGGTTACAATGATGTTCAGTAATGGTTACAATGGTGTTCAGTGAGGTTACAATGGTGTTCATTGAAGTTACAATGGTGTTCAGTGATGGTTACAATGGTGTTCAGTGAGGTTACAATGGTGTTCAGTAATGGTTACAGTAGTGTTCAGTAATGGTTACAATGGTGTTCAGTGAGGTTACAATGGTGTTCAGTAATGGTTACAATGGTGTTCAGTAATGGTTACAATTGTGTTCATTGAGGTTACAATGGTGTTCAGTGATGGTTACAATGGTGTTCATTGAGGTTACAATGGTGTTCAGTAATGGTTAAAATGGTGTTCAGTAATGGTTACAATGGTGTTCAGTGATGGTTACAATGGTGTTCAGTAATGGTTACTATGGTGTTCAGTGCTGATTACAGTGGTGTTCAGTAATGGTTACAATGGTGTCAGTCATGGTTACTATGGTGTTCAGTGATGGTTACAATGGTGTTCAGTAATGGTTAATATGGTGTTCAGTCATGGTTACTATGGTGTTCAGTAATGGTTACTATGGTGTTCAGTCATGGTTACTATGGTGTTCAGTGATGGTTACAATGGTGTTCAGTGATGGTTACAATGGTGTTCAGTAATGGTTACTATGGTGTTCAGTGATGGTTACTATGGTGTTCAGTGATGGTTACAGTGGTGTTCAGTAATGGTTACTATGGTGTTCAGTGCTGATTACAATGGTGTTCAGTGATGTTACAATGGTGTTAAAGTGAGGTTACAATGATGTCAGTCATGGTTACTATGGTGTTCAGTAATGGTTACAATGGTGTTCAGTGATGTTACAATGATGTTCACTAATGGTTACAGTGGTGTTCAGTAATAGTTACAATGGTGTTCTGTAATGGTTACAGTGGTGTTCAGTGATGGTTACAATGGTGTTTCCTAGATGGTTACAATGGTGTTCAGTAATGGTTACTATGGTGTTCAGTGCTGATTACAGTGGTGTTCAGTGATGGTTACAATGGTGTTCAGTAATGGTTACTATGGTGTTCAGTGATGATTACAATGGTATTCAGTATGGTTACAATGGTGGTGTTCAGTGATGGTTACAATGGTATTCAGTATGGTTACAATGGTGTTCAGTGATGATTACAATGGTGTTCAGTGATGGTTACAATGGTGTTCAGTAATGATTACAATGATGGTCAGTGATGATTACAATGGTGTTCAGTGATGATTACAATGGTATTCAGTGAGGTTACAATTGTGTTCAGTGATTGCTACATTGATGTTCAGTGATTGCTACAATGATGTTCAGTGATGGTTACAGTGGTGTTCAGTGATGGTTACAATGGTGTTCGGTGATGGTTACAATGATGTTCAGTAATGGTTACAATGGTGTTCATTGAGGTTACAATGGTGTTCATTGAAGTTACAATGGTGTTCAGTGATGGTTACAATGGTGTTCAGTGAGGTTACAATGGTGTTCAGTAATGGTTACAGTAGTGTTCAGTAATGGTTACAATGGTGTTCAGTGAGGTTACAATGGTGTTCAGTAATGGTTACAATGGTGTTCAGTAATGGTTACAATTGTGTTCATTGAGGTTACAATGGTGTTCAGTGATGGTTACAATGGTGTTCATTGAGGTTACAATGGTGTTCAGTAATGGTTAAAATGGTGTTCAGTAATGGTTACAATGGTGTTCAGTGATGGTTACAATGGTGTTCAGTAATGGTTACTATGGTGTTCAGTGCTGATTACAGTGGTGTTCAGTAATGGTTACAATGGTGTCAGTCATGGTTACTATGGTGTTCAGTGATGGTTACAATGGTGTTCAGTAATGGCTACTATGGTGTTCAGTCATGGTTACTATGGTGTTCAGTAATGGTTACTATGGTGTTCAGTCATGGTTACTATGGTGTTCAGTGATGGTTACAATGGTGTTCAGTGATGGTTACAATGGTGTTCAGTAATGGTTACTATGGTGTTCAGTGATGGTTACTATGGTGTTCAGTGATGGTTACAGTGGTGTTCAGTAATGGTTACTATGGTGTTCAGTGCTGATTACAATGGTGTTCAGTGATGTTACAATGGTGTTAAAGTGAGGTTACAATGATGTCAGTCATGGTTACTATGGTGTTCAGTAATGGTTACAATGGTGTTCAGTGATGTTACAATGATGTTCACTAATGGTTACAGTGGTGTTCAGTAATGGTTACAATGGTGTTCTGTAATGGTTACAGTGGTGTTCAGTGATGGTTACAATGGTGTTTCCTAGATGGTTACAATGGTGTTCAGTAATGGTTACTATGGTGTTCTGTGCTGATTACAGTGGTGTTCAGTGATGGTTACAATGGTGTTCAGTAATGGTTACTATGGTGTTCAGTGATGGTTACAATGGTGTTCAGTGATGGTTACAATGGTGTTCAGTAATGGTTACTATGGTGTTCAGTAATGGTTACAATGGTGTTCAGTAATGGTTACAATGGTGTTCAGTAATGGTTACAATGGTGTTCAGTGTTGGTTACAATGGTGTTCAGTAATGGTTACTATGGTGTTCAGTGCTGATTACAGTGGTTTTCAGTGATGGTTACTATGGAGTTCAGTAATTGTTACAATGGTGTCAGTCATGGTTACTATGGTGTTCAGTGATGATTACAATGGTGTTCAGTGATGGTTACAATGGTGTTCAGTAATGATTACAATGATGGTCAGTGATGATTACAATGGTGTTCAGTGATGATTACAATGGTGTTCAGTGAGGTTACAATGGTGTTCAGTGATTGCTACATTGATGTTCAGTGATTGCTACAATGATGTTCAGTGATGGTTACAGTGGTGTTCAGTGATGGTTACAATGGTGTTCGGTGATGGTTACAATGATGTTCAGTAATGGTTACAATGGTGTTCAGTGAGGTTACAATGGTGTTCATTGAAGTTACAATGGTGTTCAGTGATGGTTACAATGGTGTTCAGTGAGGTTACAATGGTGTTCAGTAATGGTTACAGTAGTGTTCAGTAATGGTTACAATGGTGTTCAGTGAGGTTACAATGGTGTTCAGTAATGGTTACAATGGTGTTCAGTAATGGTTACAATTGTGTTCATTGAGGTTACAATGGTGTTCAGTGATGGTTACAATGGTGTTCATTGAGGTTACAATGGTGTTCAGTAATGGTTAAAATGGTGTTCAGTAATGGTTACAATGGTGTTCAGTGATGGTTACAATGGTGTTCAGTAATGGTTACTATGGTGTTCAGTGCTGATTACAGTGGTGTTCAGTAATGGTTACAATGGTGTCAGTCATGGTTACTATGGTGTTCAGTGATGGTTACAATGGTGTTCAGTAATGGTTACTATGGTGTTCAGTCATGGTTACTATGGTGTTCAGTAATGGTTACTATGGTGTTCAGTCATGGTTACTATGGTGTTCAGTGATGGTTACAATGGTGTTCAGTGATGGTTACAATGGTGTTCAGTAATGGTTACTATGGTGTTCAGTGATGGTTACTATGGTGTTCAGTGATGGTTACAGTGGTGTTCAGTAATGGTTACTATGGTGTTCAGTGCTGATTACAATGGTGTTCAGTGATGTTACAATGGTGTTAAAGTGAGGTTACAATGATGTCAGTCATGGTTACTACGGTGTTCAGTAATGGTTACAATGGTGTTCAGTGATGTTACAATGATGTTCACTAATGGTTACAGTGGTGTTCAGTAATGGTTACAATGGTGTTCTGTAATGGTTACAGTGGTGTTCAGTGATGGTTACAATGGTGTTTCCTAGATGGTTACAATGGTGTTCAGTAATGGTTACTATGGTGTTCAGTGCTGATTACAGTGGTGTTCAGTGATGGTTACAATGGTGTTCAGTAATGGTTACTATGGTGTTCAGTGATGGTTACAATGGTGTTCAGTGATGGTTACAATGGTGTTCAGTAATGGTTACTATGGTGTTCAGTAATGGTTACAATGGTTTCAGTAATGGTTACAATGGTGTTCAGTAATGGTTACAATGGTGTTCAGTGTTGGTTACAATGGTGTTCAGTAATGGTTACTATGGTGTTCAGTGCTGATTACAGTGGTTTTCAGTGATGGTTACTATGGAGTTCAGTAATTGTTACAATGGTGTCAGTCATGGTTACTATGGTGTTCAGTGATGGTTACAGTGGTGTTCAGTGATGGTTACAATGGTGTTCAGTAATGGTTACTATGGTGTTCAGTGATGGTTACTATGGTGTTCAGTGATGGTTACAGTGGTGTTCAGTGATGGTTACAATGGTGTTCAGTAATGGTTACTATGGTGTTCAGTGATGGTTACTATGGTGTTCAGTAATGGTTACTATGGTGTTCAGTGCTGATTACAGTGGTGTTCAGTAATGGTTACAATGGTGTCAGTCATGGTTACTATGGTGTTCAGTGATGGTTACAATGGTGTTCAGTAATGGTTACTATGGTGTTCAGTCATGGTTACTATGGTGTTCAGTAATGGTTACTATGGTGTTCAGTCATGGTTACTATGGTGTTCAGTGATGGTTATAATGGTGTTCAGTGATGGTTACAATGGTGTTCAGTGATGGTTTCTATGGTGTTCAGTGATGGTTACTATGGTGTTCAGTGATGGTTACAATGGTGTTCAGTAATGGTTACAATGGTGTTCAGTGCTGATTACAATGGTGTTCAGTGATGTTACAATGGTGTTAAAGTGAGGTTACAATGATGTCAGTCATGGTTACTATGGTGTTCAGTAATGGTTACAATGGTGTTCAGTGATGTTACAATGATGTTCACTAATGGTTACAGTGGTGTTCAATAATGGTTACAATGGTGTTCTGTAATGGTTACAGTGGTGTTCAGTGATGGTTACAATGGTGTTCAGTGATGGTTACAATGATGTTCAGTAATGGTTACAATGATGGTTACAATGGTGTTCAGTGATGGTTACAATGGTGTTCAGTAATGGTTACTATGGTGTTCAGTAATGGTTACAATGGTGTTCAGTAATGGTTACAATGGTGTTCAGTAATGGTTACAATGGTGTTCAGTGTTGGTTACAATGGTGTTCAGTAATGGTTACTATGGTGTTCAGTGCTGATTACAGTGGTTTTCAGTGATGGTTACTATGGAGTTCAGTAATTGTTACAATGGTGTTCAGTAATGATTACAATGGTATTCAGTGAGGTTACAATTGTGTTCAGTGATTGCTACATTGATGTTCAGTGATTGCTACAATGATGTTCAGTGATGGTTACAGTGGTGTTCAGTGATGGTTACAATGGTGTTCGGTGATGGTTACAATAATGTTCAGTAATGGTTACAATGGTGTTCAGTGAGGTTACAATGGTGTTCATTGAAGTTACAATGGTGTTCAGTGATGGTTACAATGGTGTTCAGTGAGGTTACAATGGTGTTCAGTGATGGTTACAGTAGTGTTCAGTAATGGTTACAATGGTGTTCAGTGAGGTTACAATGGTGTTCAGTAATGGTTACAATGGTGTTCAGTAATGGTTACAATTGTGTTCATTGAGGTTACAATGGTGTTCAGTGATGGTTACAATGGTGTTCATTGAGGTTACAATGGTGTTCAGTAATGGTTAAAATGGTGTTCAGTAATGGTTACAATGGTGTTCAGTGATGGTTACAATGGTGTTCAGCAATGGTTACTATGGTGTTCAGTGCTGATTACAGTGGTGTTCAGTAATGGTTACAATGGTGTCAGTCATGGTTACTATGGTGTTCAGTGATGGTTACAATGGTGTTCAGTAATGGTGTTCAGTACTATGGTGTTCAGTCATGGTTACTATGGTGTTTAGTAATGGTTACTATGGTGTTCAGTCATGGTTACTATGGTGTTCAGTGATGGTTACAATGGTGTTCAGTAATGGTTACTATGGTGTTCAGTCATGGTTACTATGGTGTTCAGTAATGGTTACTATGGTGTTCAGTCATGGTTACATGGTGGTTACTATGGTGTTCAGTCATGGTTACTATGGTGTTCAGTGATGGTTACAATGGTGTTCAGTGATGGTTACTATGGTGTTCAGTGATGGTTACAATGGTGTTCAGTAATGGTTACAATGGTGTTCAGTAATGGTTACTATGGTGTTCAGTAATGGTTACAATGGTGTTCAGTAATGGTTACTATGGTGTTCAGTGATGGTTTATATGGTGTTCAGTGATGGTTACAATGGTGTTCAGTAATGGTTACTATGGTGTTCAGTAATGGTTACAATGGTGTTCAGTGATGGTTACAATGGTGTTCAGTAATTGTTACAATGGTGTTCAGTGTTACAATGGTGTTCAGTGATGGTTACAATGGTGTTCAGTGATGTTACAGTGTTCAGTGGTTACAATGGTGTTCAGTGATGGTTACAATGGTGTTCAGTGATGGTTACAATGGTGTTCGGTGATGGTTACAATGGTGTTCAGTAATGGTTACAATGGTGTTCAGTGAGGTTACAATGGTGTTCATTGAAGTTACAATGGTGTTCAGTGATGGTTACAATGGTGTTCAGTGAGGTTACAATGGTGTTCAGTGATGGTTACAGTAGTTACAGTAGTGTTCAGTAATGGTTACAATGGTGTTCAGTGATGGTTACAATGGTGTTCAGTAATGGTTACAATGGTGTTCAGTAATGGTTACAATTGTGTTCATTGAGGTTACAATGGTGTTCAGTGATGGTTACAATGGTGTTCATTGAGGTTACAATGGTGTTCAGTAATGGTTAAAATGGTGTTCAGTAATGGTTACAATGGTGTTCAGTGATGGTTACAATGGTGTTCAGCAATGGTTACTATGGTGTTCAGTGCTGATTACAGTGGTGTTCAGTAATGGTTACAATGGTGTCAGTCATGGTTACTATGGTGTTCAGTGATGGTTACAATGGTGTTCAGTAATGGTTACTATGGTGTTCAGTCATGGTTACTATGGTGTTCAGTAATGGTTACTATGGTGTTCAGTCATGGTTACTATGGTGTTCAGTGATGGTTACAATGGTGTTCAGTAATGGTTACTATGGTGTTCAGTCATGGTTACTATGGTGTTCAGTAATGGTTACTATGGTGTTCAGTCATGGTTACTATGGTGTTCAGTGATGGTTATACTGGTGTTCAGTGATGGTTACAATGGTGTTCAGTGATGGTTTCTATGGTGTTCAGTGATGGTTACTATGGTGTTCAGTGATGGTTACAATGGTGTTCAGTAATGGTTACAATGGTGTTCAGTGCTGATTACAATGGTGTTCAGTGATGTTACAATGGTGTTAAAGTGAGGTTACAATGATGTCAGTCATGGTTACTATGGTGTTCAGTAATGGTTACAATGGTGTTCAGTGATGTTACAATGATGTTCACTAATGGTTACAGTGGTGTTCAATAATGGTTACAATGGTGTTCTGTAATGGTTACAGTGGTGTTCAGTGATGGTTACAATGGTGTTCAGTGATGGTTACAATGATGTTCAGTAATGGTTACAATGATGGTTACAATGGTGTTCAGTGATGGTTACAATGATGTTTAGTAATGGTTACAATGGTATTCATTGAGGTTACAATGATGTTCAGTAATGGTTACAGTGGTGTTCAGTGATGGTTACAGTGATGTTCAGTAATGATTACAATGGTGTTCAGTGAGGTTACAATGGTGTTCATTGAAGTTACAATGGTGTTCAGTGATGGTTACAATGGTGTTCAGTGAGTTACAATGGTGTTGAGTAATGGTTACAGTAGTGTTCAGTAATGGTTACAATGGTGTTCAGTGAGGTTACAATGGTGTTCAGTAATGGTTACAATGGTGTTCAGTAATGGTTACAATTGTGTTCATTTAGGTTACAATGGTGTTTAGTGATGGTTACAATGGTGTTCATTGAGGTTACAATGGTGTTCAGTAATGGTTACAATGGTGTTCAGTAATGGTTACAATGGTGTTCAGTGATGGTTACAATGGTGTTCAGTAATGGTTACTATGGTGTTCAGTGCTGATTACAGTGGTGTTCAGTGATTGTTACAATGGTGTTCAGTAATGGTTACTATGGTGTTCAGTGATGGTTACAATGGTGTTCAGTGATGGTTACAATGGTGTTCAGTAATGGTTACTATGGTGTTCAGTAATGGTTACAATGGTGTTCAGTAATGGTTACAATGGTGTTCAGTAATGGTTACAATGGTGTTCAGTGTTGGTTACAATTGTGTTCAGTAATGGTTACTATGGTGTTCAGTGCTGATTACAGTGGTTTTCAGTGATGGTTACTATGGAGTTCAGTAATGGTTACAATGGTGTCAGTCATGGTTACTATGGTGTTCAGTGATGGTTACAATGGTGTTCAGTGATGGTTACAATGGTGTTCAGTAATGGTTGCTATGATGTTCAGTAATGGTTACTATGGTGTTCAGTAATGGTTACTATGGTGTTCAGTCATGGTTACTATGGTGTTCAGTGATGGTTACAATGGTCTTCAGTGATGTTTACAATGGTGTTCAGTAATGGTTACTATGGTGTTCAGTGATGGTTACTATGATGTTCAGTGATGGTTACAATGGTGTTCAGTAATGGTTACTATGGTGTTCAGTTCTGATTACTGTGGTGTTCAGTAATGGTTACTATGGTGTTCAGTAATGGTTACTATGGTGTTCAGTGCTGATTACAATGGTGTTCAGTAATGGTTACTCTGGTGTTCAGTGATGGTTACAATGATGTTCAGTAATGGTTACTATGGTGTTCAGTGCTGATTACAATGGTGTTCAGTAATGGTTACTATGGTGTTCAGTGATGGTTACAATGATGTTCACTAATGGTTACAGTGGTGTTCAGTAATGGTTACAATGGTGTTCTGTAATGGTTACAGTGGTGTTCAGTGATGGTTACAATGGTGTTCAGTGATGGTTACAATGATGTTCAGTAATGGTTACAATGATGGTTACAATGGTGTTCAGTGATGGTTACAATGATGTTTAGTAATGGTTACAATGGTGTTCATTGAGGTTACAATGGTGTTCAGTGATGGTTACAATGGTGTTCAGTAATGGTTACAATTGTGTTCATTGAGGTTACAATGGTGTTCAGTGAGGTTACAATGGTGTTCAGTAATGGTTACAATGGTGTTCAGTAATGGTTACAATGATGTTCATTGAGGTTACAATGGTGTTCAGTAATGGTTACTATGGTGTTCAGTGATGGTTACAATGATGTTCAGTAATGGTTACAATTGTGTTCATTGAGGTTACAATGGTGTTCAGTGAGGTTACAATGGTGTTCAGTAATGGTTACAATGGTGTTCAGTAATGGTTACAATGGTGTTCATTGAGTTTACAATGGTGTTCAGTAATGGTTACAATGGTGTTCAGTGATTGTTACAATGGTGTTCAGTAATGGTTACAATGGTGTTCAGTGATTGTTACAATGGTGTTCAGTAATGGTTACAATGGTGTTCAGTGAGGTTACAATGGTGTTCAGTAATGGTTACATTGGTGTGTAGTGATTGTTACAATGGTGTTCAGTAATGGTTACAATGGTGTTCATTGAGGTTACAATGGTGTTCAGTGATTGTTACAATGGTGTTCAGTAATGGTTACAATGGTGTTCAGTGAGGTTACAATGGTGTTCAGTAATGGTTACAATGGTGTTCAGTGATTGTTACAATGGTGTTTAGTGGTGGTTACAATGGTGTTCAGTGAGGTTACAATGGTGTTCAGTAATGGTTACAATGGTGTTCAGTGAGGGCTACAATGGTGTTCAGTGAGGGCTACAATGCTGTTCAGTGAATATTGAAGCACTTGGAAAACATTGCAAGACTAGTTCTGTAAGCTATCTTTTCATGTAGATTAAAGACACTGGATCAACAAACAATTGATGTTACCATGTGAACGGGACGAGAGCGATATTGGTCATCTCTTTAAGTAAACTGAGGTAAGTCACACTTGAATCGGCTTCCTGGCATTTCTAGTACATATTTGGATAGTTTTGATATGCTGTTTTAATTCTTTATAAGGTATTAGACCTGCATGAAATGTAAGCCACAAATGATTAATACCCATGTAATAACCGGTACAAAATATTATTCTCCTAGTTTTAATACGTGTCAAGTTATTAATCAGTCACTGTAAAGAGGGGTACGGTTTTGATGGCTCACCCGGTACACTATGTTTAGACCCAGTATACACAGTCTATTGCCAGAGTCCGTATGTCATACGACAACAGTATCGAACAAGTTTGGGAAGTGTTTTAATTCCCGGTAGAAAACTAGCGGGATACTACATATACAGTAACTTGTCAAACGAGTCCCATAAATTCCACGAGTATGGTATAGAGAATACTACATGAGTGGCCGTTAGATACCATTTATCTTACAATGAGTTGTTTTAAAAAGTATCTAACAAGCGAAAGTATCTAACGTTTTTAAACAAAGAAAGAAAGAAAGAAATGTTTTATTTAACGACGCACTCAACACATTTTATTTACGGTTATATGGCGTCAGACATATGGTTAAGGACCACACAGATTTTGAGAGGAAACCCACTGTCGCCACTACATGGGCTACTCTTTCCGATGAGCAGCAAGGGATCTTTTATTTGCGCTTCCCACAGGCAGGATAGCACAAACCATGGCCTTTGTTGAACATGTTATGGATCACTGGTCGGTGCAAGTGGTTTACATCTACCCATTGAGCCTTGCGGAGCACTCACTCAGGGTTTGGAGTCGGTATCTGGATTAAAAATCCCATGCCTCGACTGGGATCCGAACCCAGTACCAACCAGCCTGTAGACCGATCGCCTAACCACGACGCCACCGAGGCCGTTTTTTTTTAAACAAAGAGTTGTAAGATAAATGGTATCTAACGGACACGAATGTTGTATTCTATTTTTTACACATCCTGAAATTTAAAAGCTTTTTTCAACGAAAGCGTAGGCCCTATTTACAGACCTTTCACTTATAGTTAAGTTGTGCGTCACACAAGTCAATTTCAGATTATTTGGAACGTCACGGAATGATCGATTCGACCGTTCTTTGATGATCTGGTCATCACCTAGGAGCAGCCAGTCGTATGTCTTTAAAATGTTATCGCACGTATATGTGTTAACAAGTATGTGTTATCAAAAATAACGAATGATGTTCTCACCGGCGGGTGTGTAAAGAAGTTTATTTATTATTCACAAATTGTAATTTATAACAAATATCAAGAATCGGCATCAAAGACATTGAATGCAATCGTCCAACTATGACCATAATTTACACGCGCTATAAAGAGACCTAGTTCCACTTTATTATTATTACAAGAATAAAGATTAAATCAAATCCAAAGTAAAAAAATTTCGTAATCCTATCGTAGTTTTTTTTCTCTCTCAACATTTGAATGCGAAGTCCGAAACACGTTGATGCTTTAATGTTTACAAACCACAGGCACGTCCTTGTGAAATTCTGATATCACAACAGTACTCTAACACCAATGTTATGACACATGCCATATTGAAGATAGCTTCCAATAAAACCATATGTATGTAACCGTTCATTGCAAACCATGTGGATAATGGATTCACGTATGACCTGAAATAGATCGGGTCTTCGTTTGTCTTGATAACTCACTGAAGGTAAGTAGGTACGAATTCCTTCTATGTTCTTTCTCAACACCCCTCATTTTTTCTTCACTCTTCCTTATTGTTTAAACATGTATTTTTTTAAAATTTCATTTCAACTTATTTTCGTGCTTATATCCAATTAAGGTTCAAGCACACTGTCCTGGGCACACACCTCAGCTATCTGGGCTGTCTGTTCAGAACAATGGGTTGGTTGTTAGTGGTTAGTCAGAGAACAGAGGATGTAGTGGTCTTAGACCCGTAACTCTCTCTCTGGGTGGGAGCCGGTACCGGGCTGCGAACCCAGTACCTACCAGCCTTATGTCCAGTGGCTTAACCATGACACCACTAAGGCCGGTTAAACATGTGACTGTTATAAAGATAATATATCGGGACTCGTTCCACGAAACGATCATAGCACTACTATCGTCGTAATTGCCGACCATCGCAACTGTAACCTTTTCCTACGATCGCTAGCATGTTCCACGATGCAGCGTAGCATACGATGTTCGTAAATAATGGTAAAGATGTACAGTTGGCATGAGGCAGATGTATGCCATTAACTTAGATGTCAAATGAGATTTTGATGATTTCCTTACAAGCCTTTTTGCATTAAATATGATCTAATATGCACAACATACCTTTTACGAAACTCGTTCGTAGAAAAACATTTTTGAACGTACGACCTTCACACGAAA